>NC_091455.1:189692722-189992722 GCF_027789765.1 Dendropsophus ebraccatus
ACTGACAGGAAGTGTGTGTAAGAGAGTGTAAAACAGACTAACCTTCCAACCTGTACTGCAGCTGTGCACATGGGGAGTAAGACACCTAGTGGCTGGAGCAGGGCACAGCAACTGAATAACCTAACTGTGGCACCTGAGTGTACTAGTTTTACCTGAGTGTGTGTAAGACAAGGAAAACTACCCATAGTGGGAAAATACAATATTATACATAGGTGTGGTTAATTTTACATTCTGTTGATTTTCCAACCACGTCTGCTAGACAATCTGCAGTATACTATTATTGTAGAATGTTTCCTATGTTTTGTCATGGGAAATATATTTCATAGGAATGTGACAAGTGTAGTCAACCCTGCAACCAAAGTATTTGTAGTATCAAGTGTATGGAGGTTTCCTGGCTGCGTATTAACATGTAACTTGTGAATGTTGCCACCAGTCAGAAACGCACCTGGATGCAGCAACCAGCGGACACCTCTTCAGGTGGGACAGAAATTGGGAACTTCTGTTCTAGAAATAGATGTCGGTCGCATTTTACATGCTCTTAAAGGGGTACTCTGGAGAAAGAAAATGTTTTCAAATCAACACGTCAGCAAGTAAAATAGATTTTTAAAATAATTCTATATAAAAATCTCAAGGCTTCCACTGCTTATCAGCTGCTGTATGCCCTGCAGGAAGTGGTGTATTCTTTCTAGTCTGACACAGTGCTCTCTGCTGCCACCTCCATCCATGACAGGAACTGACCAGAGCCGTAGAGGTTTCCTATGAGGTGGCAGCAGAGAGCACTGTGTCAGACTGAAAAAAATATACCACTTCTCGCAGAACATACAGCAGCTGATAAGTACAGGAAGAATTTACATTTTTAAATAGAGGTCATTTACAAATCTGTATAACTTTCTGATACCAGTTGATTAAAAATCACCAGTGTAGCTGTTTAAAGTTTATGATGGAAATCCCTTTTAAGTAAGTAGCCTACTACATTTACACCATAGACACATCAGAAGTTAGATGAAGTGATCTTCTCTCCGAATACTTTGAAAATCTCATACAGATAACAGACAGATAAATAAACCCTTCAAAAATATTCCACCGAAACCGAAAGTAATGGAATTCCTTTTAAAATAAACTGCAGACAACTTGCAACAATACCGGCGCTGATGAGTTGTTTGACTGGGAACTAGATAGACGTGACAGGGGAGAAACATCCGAGCAGATAAATAAAATGCTTTAAATCACTACATACTAAGCAGAATATTGCGTCCATTGTGTTGTAGGAGACATAATGTAAACAGGACACACACACAAAAACATGTATTACCAATGCAAATTATCCATTGCTGTAAGAGGCACAACCACAAGGAACAGCATTCAAGGTGTGGACGGCTGAAGAACAACTGCATTGTTCCAGCTCTGAATCACTTATTTTCTATGTTGAAGAATTTTTAAGGGGCAAGATGGCAACCTCTGCAGAACATTTCGCTTTGGTTCTACCAACCAATATTTAAAGGAGAAGTCCGGCTTGACTTAATTTTTTAGCAAGGGCTGGGGGAGGATAAAAGTAATAAGGTGCTCTTACCTCCCCCGCCACATCCTGCCGCTTGGGTCACTGGAAGCTTTCTGATCTGAGCGGGGATTGGGGTAGTGACGTGTGAGGTCCACTCAGCCAGTCAGCAGTCTTAGTGGGGTCACACCTAAGCTGCTGATTGGCTGAGTGGACCTCACACAACCCCGATCCCCGCTCAGATCAGGAAACGGCCGGGGACCTGAGAGGCAGGATGTGGCCACCCTGTGTGGGCTGTGCCTAATATACTAATATATCAAAAAATTTTAAAGCAGTACTGCCAATTTTCATAATCAGACATGTCAAAAGTTACTGATCGCACCGGATCTCACTCCTGAGACCCACTGCCATCCTGAGGTACATCAATGTCTGTCTGTCCATGGCTGTCAATCAAATCCAACCCGTTTGCTTCATTACATTCTATGGAGCGAATAAGTGGAATGTCTTGGCTGGACACTCCCCAAGCTGAACCTCAGGATAACTGTCTGCAAATGGAATGGTGGTAATTCTTTAGGGCTCCATTTTTTTCTCGCAGGGATGGAAGAGGCAAAATGGTTAAAATAAAGTCACATTAGTAGTGAAGCAAATGGACAGAGATTCCAGCAGG
Source organism: Dendropsophus ebraccatus (assembly GCF_027789765.1). Taxonomy (NCBI): domain Eukaryota; kingdom Metazoa; phylum Chordata; class Amphibia; order Anura; family Hylidae; genus Dendropsophus; species Dendropsophus ebraccatus. The sequence goes on from NC_091455.1 coordinate 189,694,885, forward strand.
ACAAAACTAAAGCCTGCATGATGCCAATAACTAGGTCACCATTTCAATATGCTAATGCATCCTCCACAATTACATGTAATTAGCTGTGACGGCCTTCTGGGTAATTGAAGGATCCAAGACTGAAATACTTTAGTGTCTCTGGAGCAGAGCATTATTTCATAGGGAAGCCGGGTTATCGCTCACCTATGAGAAGACAAATGTGCTGAGGGCCTATTGGGAAGATGAATGGATAACGGTCAGTTATAGGACAGCCGATGGAATAGCTCAGGAACAAAAACTGGGATCATATACAATAAACTGCGGACTTGTTTATTAATAATCTTCACATTGCTGAAGCAGAAAGTCAGTCATGTTAAAGGACAACTACAGGCAAAATGTATTTTTAAATATGTTATTACATAAGGAAAGTTAGACAAATTTCTAATGTACACTAATTATGGGAAATGCACATAAAGTGCTATTTCCCTTAATTAAGTAGATTAGGCAGGCTTCAATTTCTCAAAAAAATGTGACGTCACGAATCAGGTGTAGTTCATAAGAATTGTACAGCAGGGGGTGCAGTAATTGGAGAAATTACATTGTAAGAATAACTATATCACAAGTGTCAGCAGCCTTGTCCTATGTGCCGTGGATGGGGCTGCTGGCACTTGTGATATAGTTATTCTTACAATGTAATTTCTCCGTTCACTGCGCCCCCTGCTGGACACTTCATATGAATTACACCTGGTTTGTGACGTCACATGTTTTTTTTAGGGGAATTGAAGACTGCCTGATCTTCTTTATGTGCATTTCCCATAATTAGTGTATATTAGAAATTTAACTTTCCTTATGTAATAACATATTAAAAAAAAATGTTGGACTTCTTTAAAGAGGTATTACAGAGGTGTAGCATGTATGACATAGAAATACATATATATTGCATTCAGAAAGACTTCAGACCCTGTGTTTTTTTTGTTTTTTTTTGCATTTCTCCATTGTTATATCATTCTGCACTGTGAACTTCATCATTGGAATGCAAAAACAGAATTATAGAAATCTTTGAAAAACTAGAATTTTGCACTTGTAACACTTGTCTATGGCTGCATCCATGTTTTCCAGGCAGCCTTAGGGCTGCATCTAGCTTCAGCAGCCATGGCTAATCAAATGCTGCATGCTTGGTTTCAGATAAACTAAAGCATGCTCAAAATTCACTCAACTCTAGGCCTGTTGGAGCCTCTGCATGCTACCCTTTGCATGTGGTCCCAGATTTGTGTGGTTCATGCCATCCATTACTGTTGCCCAAGTTCCTCGAGTCCTGCTGCAATCCAGCTTGCATGCCTACGCGTCTCCAGCTGCACGTCGCCTGACGTTGCTAGCAATCCAAGGCAAGGGTAGCAACCTGGGGGTCACCTACCGCAGCAAGTCCATCCCACCTTGCAGTGGGGCTCTGGTGAAAACCAGTAGCCCCTTAGACTCTGCTCCCTGGTGCGGCTTTGCCATCGCTATTGGTGGTCCAACGGATCCACGACTCCTGTTGTTACACGTAACTATAGAACACATACATATATAAAAATAACATAATCACAGTAAAGCACAGCCTATAAATACAGACAGATGTTGATTGTAACATCATCACAATAATAAATAATAATAAATCCTACAACGTTGTGATATTATAGCAACACAACACATTGTGCGATTCCATCACCAAAGCCCAAGGACTTTGCTTGTGTAGCTGATACAAAAGTCGGTGTATATACTTCATCCAGTGATCCGGTGCTTCTGTTTAGGTAAGCCTTTCTCAGCTTTACATCCCTCCAGCTGCCACTTGGCATTGGGAATGGTAATCTTAGCCTTGTGTACAGATGCTCAGCCATGGAAGCCCATTTCCTAAAGCTCCCCAGGCACAGTTTTAATAGCGAAGTCTTTAGCTCTGTAATGGGTGACTGATTCAGATCTAGGAGATTGCATGTAGGTTGAAGGTTTGATTTTTTTTCGGATCCTATTTGTTGAATTGGTTTCCCTGTATACTACTTAATTTACATGACATGACATTCATACTTATATTATTATGGACCATGCGGCGGCTCATGCCTGTAATTACCTTTGAAAAGTGATTAGTATCTAGTGATTTACCAAAAATGCCGACACGGGGGAATTGTATGAGTCTCAGGATTGGAAAAGTCAGCCGGACAGGAGAACTTAATTAGATTTTTCCAGCCCTGTCTCAGAATAGAAGTGATCCATTATATAGTGAGGTTACTTTATTACGGTAATATCACCTCTCCGTCATGATTTGTCTGGGCTTATTTACACTTAATTACTATAGAGCTGTAGTGAATTTTAGCTTGTTACATGAGCCCTAATCACTTCAGCTAATCAGTTCAATTTAGCCCATCACACCAGACTGGATGTTTCTAGAGGCCACTTAGGGTGTTATTCTATATCTAAAAAAAAACACTAAAACGCATGTAAGACACAAGTGAAAACACATTTTTTTTTTAAATAATAAATTATAATTAATATAATAATGCATTAAAAGTATTTTATGAACCAAATTCATTCTTGAAAAATGAAAGGTAGAGAAATAAGCAACCTCTATTCAGTTGAGCCGTTTCTGCAGTGCACCAATATATACTGCTCCACCCAAAGTAAATCAACACCGCAGTGCACCAATATTTACTGCTCCACCTGTAGTAAACCAACACTGCAGTGCAGAATTAAATCCTGCTCCACCTGTTGTAAACCAACACAGCAGTGCAGCAGCTAATACTGCTCTACCCGTATTAAACTTAGGTGCGCCTCTTATTTTGAGAAGAGCTTGACTAAAGTACACAGGGAAATAGCGGAAATGAGGGAGCAAGGGGGTAAGTATAGTTTTTTTTCTATTAAACTGAGCCACTGAACATATATTCTATTTAATACTAGCTACCCTGGCCTGTGCCTTAAATGGCCACTGTACTTTCAAATGTCCTTTCAAATATTTTTGTTAGGAGAGGACATTTCTCCTAAACTTTTGGAAAACCTGAAATAGTTCCAGAAAACTTCTGGTTGTAGGTTCCGAATAGCTGGCGAGCCAAAGGTTGGAGACCACCATGATAGTTGTAGATTTTTCTAACTCATGCAATGCATACATTTCAGCTGCTGCTTCAAGCCATTTGCTCAGGACAATGGATTCTCCACTTTGCACAACTTGACTCTCAACAACTGTTTTCCATGACACATTTTGGTAGTAAGTAGAGATGAGTGCAACTGGAGCATACTCGAGTCCGATCATTTGGCATTCTTGGCCGGTGGCTTAAGAAGTTGAATGCAGCCCAAGGGAGTCTGGGAAAACATGATAACATCTACAGTATGGTTGTATCCATGTTTTCCAGGACTCTCTAGGGCTGCATCCAACTTCTTCAGCGACCGGTATTCGACTACCGAACAAATGGATTAGAGCATGCTCGAATTACTCTAAGCTCGAGTAGTAAGTGTCTAATTTCAGTTGAGTGCCACCACTGGAAAATTTTGCATTGCATAGCGAACGACGGACGACGATTTGAGGATATGTTGAAAGATCAAAGTGAACGATTTCTCGCTCATCGCTTGATCGTTTGCTGTGTTTACACAGAACGATTATCGCTCAAATGCAATCGTTATTGTGAAAATTCAAATGATAATCGTTCTGTGTAAAGGCAGCATAACAACTAGGGTTCCGTATATTATTGTGAATGATTTCAGGTCGTTTGCAATTGTTCATTGCTAACCAGAAAGAACGAAAAATAGTTAAGTCTAATGCTGCGTTTACACGGAACGATTATTGTTCGAATTTTCATGATAACGATTGCATTTGAGATATAATCGGCTCCTGTAAACACAGCGAACGATCAAGTGACGAGCGAGAAATCGTTCATTTTGATCTTTCAACATGTTTTCAAATCGTCATTGGACGTTCACTAAAAATTCGCAGATCGCTTTGTGTAAACAGTCTTTCACTGATTTACCCTATGTGTGAGATGGGCTTAAGCGATCTTAAAACGATCGCAATAATGATTTTTGTAATGAATATTTCTAACGATTTATTCGTCTAAACACTGATCGTTGTAAAAACCAAATTGTTGCTTCAAAATCGTTAAACGATCAATTGGGCGAATTATCGCTCCGTGTAAACGCAGCATAATAGGACCTTACTTGGACTACTCCTTTAATCATTAATTCCCCTCTTCTCTCCACTAAGCAGGAGGTTCGTTAAAAAATATTAATTTGTAGATAATCTCATTATCAATTGAGGTCAGGTCGTTGCAGGAAAATCCCTTTAAAGTAGATTAGAAGAATTTCCTTTAGAATTACGACTCCTTGTAAATGTGTTTTATGAATATTCACGCTCATTCCGAATAACAAAACTACTTTATACCACAGATGATTTCAATTTCACTTACACAAACACAGGCAGGAGACAAAATGCCATTCCGGTTGTAAATTGTACGAAGCTCGGTAATAGTCACATCCTTATTTGTTTGAATTTCCAGGCGTTCGGGATTGAATGATCTTTCAAATAGGATAAATGCATGGTATCTGCTCAGTTTCCTTTTGGTAACAATTTGCTTCAATTTTAAAGATTCCTCATAAAACAGAGGTAATCGTATGAATATTAAAATATCAGCTTGTGTATAAGGAAACCTAAGCTGTAGTATAACATGAATCTCCTGGACCATAGAGTATCTGTTGTAGATGGGAAACATATGACATCAATCTATAGAAAATAACATAAAAATATAAATCCTATAACTACAGTTTCTTGTCATTCTGTTCTTCCTGTTTCAGTTACATATTGGGCCATTGGTCTTAAAGGGTACTCCGAACATTCATTTTATATATATATATATATATAAACAAGCTAAGGACAGCATCTCCTCATAAAGTGCTTATTGCTTTATTGTGCCAGTTTGCAAAGTGCAACGTTTCAGCTCTATGAGCCTTTGTCAAGCTTATAACATGATGATACAAATCGCCATTTTATATTACACATACCCAATCACCAAGGGTAGTGAAGCCTTATGTGACCTTGATGACGCCCGGAATCCCCCTATGATGTGGCTGAGTGTGCGCAACCGCTGTGGAGTTGTTTACAAACCGCGTGCCGGAGACAGCGTGAGAGATCATGATGACGCGCAGTCCTGTAGCCGGGAGGATCGGGTGCTACTTAGGAGGTGGAATAGTGAGTCCCAGTAACGATGTGAATCATGGTAGATGACAGTAGCTCTAGATACATTTATTACGTGGATATGGATTTGCAATATTGTGTGTATGTTTTCTATCTCCGCCCACTCTGTATTGATTGGTTGTTTTTTAATTGTAATCCCTTGGTGATTGGGTATGTGTAATATAAAATGGCCATTTGTATCATCATGTTATATGCTTGACAAAGGCTCATAGAGCTGAAACGTTGCACTTTTTTTTTTGCAAACTGGCACAATAAAGCAATAAGCACTTTATGAGGAGATGCTGTCCTTTGCTTGTTTTTCTGGAATACGATTAGGGTGAGGGTCGAACCCCATGAGGACTGTGCATCCCGCACTGTGTTACCGCAGATCCAACCTACACTATATATATGTATACGTATATATATATATATATATATATATATATGCAGTGTCCCAGAACAGAGTTCCTTCTCTTGTTGTTTCCTTCAAAGTGTATCTTTATATCTGAGTCAGTCAGTATTTTATTGCCTCTGTTCTGGAAAGCTATGGTCCACTGCAAACTGTGTGTATTGTGTCACCCCTCTCAGTATTCAGGTCTGTTGTTTCACCTATTTCTTGTATGCATATTCAGTTATCAGTGCCTAATGGTATTATGTCGCCCCCCAGTGTTCAAGTATGGTACTTCTCATGTATATTTGGTCCTATATGTCCTAATGGTGTGATGATGCAATGGCTTGGTGTCACGTGACTGTCCCCTGCTTCCATGGTAACCCCAATGGCCATCAAGCTTTGGCTAGGAATACCATGTGACTTCCTGTCCTACCTCAGTCTTCTCTCCACCTTCGGGGGAGAAGGGTGTGTGTTGCTGCTGCTCCTGTGTAACAAGGCCGCAACCTTGCGGTACCTGCTGCTGCACTGACTAGAAGTGTTCCGGTCCAGTCAATACCTGGCTGTGTTCTATTCTCAAGTTCTCAAGATTCTCATCCTAACCACAAGATCTGGGTGCCGTTCTTCAGTCATTCCTCTCATCATCTTCTCTAATCATCAACAGCAAGTATTCATCTCAGTTTCATTCCGCCCAGCATCTCAACTTCAGTATCACTACTACTCCCATCATTCAGCACGTTACTCTCACAGCCTATTCCAGCATCACCTATTACTCTGCCTTATCCAAGTCTGCCTTATACCCTTCAAGGAACGAAATATACAAAAATTAGAACAAAAAATGCAAAAGGTGAACCAGGCACCCTCCACTCAGGGAAGGCCTGGTTAAATGCTCGAGTTTCCTAATGATTTCAATGGGGTAAGGAGCACTCAATCATTTTTAGTGCTCGCTCAACACTAGACCACATCTCTTAGAGAGAAGTAGGCACGCCCAAATGACATCCCATATTATATATCCCCTGGAATCTCAGAACACCTCTTCTACTTGGCATTCTATTTATTTTAATGGGAATGGAATTTATTGTACAGCTTGAGTAAAAAAATTACATCATTAAAATAAAAAAAATTATCATTTACCTGCAAGAAATAGCTAGAGCCAAAATGCAGTTTGCACAGTAATACAAGTAATTTCTGCCTTGTGGTTCCTTATTCTGATCACTCTATCGCTATAAGTGCATTTTGTTTCGTGATTTTGCTGTCAGAACTGAACTGATTACAGAAAACACCTGTGGGATCTTGGCCCATAAATTTCAGATAAAAAAACACCATAAAAATGTGTAATATTCACCACCGGTTGAGTCTTTTAACACAGCAGGGTCGGTGTTTTAGCTCCCGTTCCGGTGGTAACCGTTTTATAAAGTGTAATTTAACCTAATAATCTACTTTGATTGAATGGTAGCACACTGCGCGCAGACCGGAATAGGCATTACTCTGCTTTTTGATGTGTACTTTGCTTTCTTAATCTCTGTCCTAGTTAACACTATGTGGTTTAATGTAATTAAGTATTAAAAATGCATTTCTGTTTGGTCTTGAAATAGTCTTTGCTGTTTTGTTCTCCCGAATCAACGATCTCCCGCCAAGTTCTTATAGGTAGATTCACAAACAATCTGGTTAGACGTAACCTGGTGTTTCATATTTTGTCATGCTAAGTTGCAGATAACCTTGTCTGAACTCATAGAACAAGCTCCTTTAACTTCAAACATGAAACGGATTTGTAGACTTTGGAGTTGGACACTTGGTGACTTGGGTATTAAAGCTCTTAAGTAGAAAGAGTGATTCTTTGTGTTATGTTGTCTTATGTCATGTCATTGAGTTGTGCCAGAAGATAAGGTTGGCTGGACCGCCACTAATTCTATGATAGGAGATTCTTGTGGCCTGGGCATGTGATTGGACTCCTATGGTTCATTTATCTAATTAAACTCAATGGCTCAGAGGAGTCCTGTGCTGGAGATTCCTAGTGACAGAAATCTCAGCCTGTTTTTTGTGTCACACCAAGAACTCCTCTTTGTAAGTTGTACTTGGTTAGGATGGGTTTACATTAATTTGGTGATTTGGTAGTGTATTCCGCCAGGGCAGTGGCATAGCACAGGAGGGAAACAGATCTTTCAAACTGATCCCATTCATTTAAATAGAACACTACGGGGATTTAATTGTGCTGACAGATTGCCAGACGGTGGAACGTATCTTGTAGCTCCCTGCTGTATGGCCGATTGTGAATGGAAAAGAAGGATTAGATTTTGTGGCATCAGTTTCTATAAAAGAAGGATGTCTGACCACCTTATGGCTGTGTTCACACAACGGTTTGCCCTCTCCGTATAAAATGACGTCAGTCATTTTAATTATAACGTCCGTCATTTCTCTGTCTGGCCGCCCCTCAGTGCAATTATGGCACATTATTCTACCTTGGTTGCACTTATTGGCCTTTGTGCGGGTCTTTAACTGAAAAGTCTATAGAATTTAATAGTAAAAATGGTGAAAGAACGGTAAAAAAAAGAAAAACTGTGTGCGAACAACTAAAAGACAGCTTCCGCTGTTTGCAAAAGACGTCCACAAATAATTAACATGATCATTATTTTGACGTCCGTACAGACAATGTCCATTATTTTATACACTGTGCGCATTGGACGTCCGTCATCCCATTGACTTCAATGCATTGCATTAAAGTCTTTTAAATCATGGCAATAACAGACATCTTTTTAAATAGAAAAGGCGGACTTTCTCTTTTTTTAACATTTTGTGAACATAGCCTAAGAGTGTAACCCCCGTCTTATCTGTGCTCGGCCTCGCCCACTGTCCCTGCTAACTAGAATGATCCACCCCAACTGGGTAATAGTTCCTATACTGACTTATATTTAAGACATGTCAAACTGACTGGATCGAAATCCGATGAACAAAACAGAGACAAATTCAGAAAACAGAGAATAGTTAGACAACAAGCCGTGGGGCAGAACCATGGGGCAGTGTCAGAACCACAACACAGGGCCGGCGTCAGCACCTGGCATACTCGGGCAAGTGCCGGGGCCCACGGCCGCCCAAGGGGCCCCGACACTTGCCCAAGCAGTGAGACAGACGCCTGCCACATCACCGACCCCCGGGGGAGCGGGTGCTGCTGACCCCAAGTCCGGGGGAGGGCTGGAGGGGCTGGGGAAGGACCTGCCGTGTTTGCTGAACTGGGGAAGGACCTGTGGTGACGTCATAAGGGGGCGGGGCTGAGAACGGGAGAGGCTGCATATGGATGAAGGACCTGTGATCACTGTCATGTGACATGAGGAGGCAGGGCTCACTAATACCTTCCCTCTGTATGCTGTGAGTTTTAGTCCTTCTCTTATATCTCCTCCTGTAATGGCCTCTGATCTCCCATAATAACAGGCTGTCCATGCTGGGAGTTGTAGTCCTCCTCATATCTCCTCCTGTAATGGCCTCTGATCTCCCATAATAACAGGCTGTTCATGCTGGGAGTTGTAGTTCTCCTCATATCTCCTCCTGTAATGGCCTCTGCTCTCCCATAATAACAGGCTGTCCATGCTGGGAGTTGTAGTCCTCCTCTTATACCTCCTCTTGTAATGTCCTCTGATATCCCATAATAACAGGCTGTCCATGCTGGGAGTTGTAGTACTCCTCTTAAATCTCCTCCTGTAATGTCCTTTGATCTCCCATAATAACAGGCTGGACACGCTGGGAGTTGTAGTCCTATTATATCTCCTCCTGTAATGTCCTCTGATATCCCATAATAACAGGCTGGACATGCTGGGAGTTGTAGTCCTATTATATCTCCTCCTGTAATGTCCTCTGATATCCCATAATAACAGGCTGGACATGCTGGGAGTTGTAGTTCCCCCTGGTATACCTCATGTAATGTCTCTTATTGTAACTCCATTCTAGCCTGCTCTATGGTGAAGAAGCTAGAACACAGACTCCAGGGGGACGACTTCCTTCTAGCACCTCCATTCTAGTCCATTCTAGCATGGATGCGCTCTCACCAGCAGGCGCAGAGCGATTACGTCATCACGCCTGCTGGTGGATCCAAAAGGTGCACACAAGGGAGAAGAGGACCCGTCCCCCGGATTAGTGAGTATGTTTTATTTTTTTATTTTCTTGTGCTGAGGGAGATCAGGGGGCATTTCTATGGGGCAGAGCAGGGGGCATTACTATGGGGACAGAGCAGGGGGCATTACTATGGGGCAGAGCAGGGGGCATTACTATGGGGCAGAGCAGGGGGCATTACTATGGGGCAGAGCAGGGGGAATTTCTATAGGGCAGAGCAGGGGGCATTTCTATGGGGCAGAGCTGGGGGCATTACTATGGGGCAGAGCAGGGGGCATTTCTATGGGGCAGAGCAGGGGGCATTTCTATGGGGCAGAGCAGGGGGCATTACTATGGGGACAGAGCAGGGGGCATTACTACGGGGCAGAGCAGGGGGCATTACTATGGGGCAGAGCAGGGGGCATTTCTATGGGGCAGAGCAGGGGGCATTTCTATGGGGCAGAGCAGGGGGCATTACTATGGGGCAGAGCAGGGGGCATTTCTATGGGGCAGAGCAGGGGGCATTTCTATGGGGCAGAGCAGGGGGCATTTCTATGGGGCAGAGCAGGGGGCATTACTATGGGGACAGAGCAGGGGGCATTACTATGGGGACAGAGGGCATTATTACTATATGGGGGGCACAGCATGGTGACATTATTACTATATGGGGGGCACAGCACGGGACCCACAAACCTCCTTACTTTACTGCACATGACACCAAACAGTGGAGTTACTACTGTATAGGAGCCTATGGGTGGGAAAAAGGGAAGGAAGTTGCTGGAAAAGTGCGGAGCCTGAGATGTTTGTCTGGCAGGTCCCGAAGAGCTGAATTGTAGCTGGAAGAAATCATCATGGAGGTCTGGGCCAGATGGAGAGGAAACGGAGAGCGATCGCCTCAGATCAAGGAAGATGTCACCTGTGAGTTACTGAATTAGGTTTTTTTTCGGTATTTTGTCAAACTTTATTTGGTAGGTGTGCCCCGAGGTGTGCTATACAAAGGGGCCCGCTGAGGCTGTCTCGCCCAAGGGCCCACAAAAACCTGGAGCCAGCCCTGCCACAACAGATACTATACCAAGGTCAAACCAGGAGGAATGATCAGGGTCCATGACAGACAGAGGCAGGATCATAAGTCCAAGCAAGCAAGAGGTCCGGTCAGTACACAGTACGCTCTTTGTACTGAAGGTGGCCCGGAGCCCCAGTGTAACAACATCCCTCCCCTCGGTGACGTACCTCCATCAGAATCAAGCCTGGCCACGTCACTGGGGGAAGGGAATATCAGTATACTGGGGGCACCAGGCCCACCTTCAGTGCAAAGAGCAGGCCGTAGTGCACATAAAGAAACTGGTGCAGAATGTGGAAACTGGGTAGTATTCTGAAAAATGGACTGTGCCACTGTGATACACGCAATGGCCCCGAACAGGTAGTATAAAAAAGTAAAGTCTTCCAGTACTTATCAGCTGCTTTATGCCCTACTGGAAGGGGAGATTTCTTTTCGGTCTCACACAGGGCTCTCTGCTGCCACCTCTGTCCATGACAGGAACTGTCCAGAGCAGGAGAGGTTTTCTATGGGGATTTGCTGCTGCTCTGGACAGATTTTGTCACAGGCAGAGGTGGCAGCATAGAGCGCTGTGTCAGATTAGAAAGAATACACAACTTCCTGCAGAGCAAACAACAGCTGATATGTACTGGAAGACTTGGGTTTTTATTATTATTTTTTTTTTACAAATCTATACAACTTTCTGACACCGGTTGATTTACAAACAATTTATGTTTTCTGGAATACCCCTTTAACTACTATATTAACTAATTTAGTAAGACTACACAACCTGACTACACCTGAACTGTTTAACTTCAGCTTTCATGACTTATTGACCACTCATATGCACAAGCCTGAGGGACAGAAATGGCTTCACATCACACCCATGGTTGACAAAAGCTTGTTCAGCTACATTAAAAACCAATATCAGAAGTTAGTATATAATTTGATCAAACCATATTGCCTCATGTACCACGTGCAGGTCTTCTGATACACATGAGTCCCTAACAAAACAACACTGTGCCAGTCAGCAAACGCCAACCCCGCAAAGCATGCGCAAGCAGGGAAGGAGGGCCACGGGGGACAAATTAGCAGGAAGCACCTGTGTACATATGGTAAGTACCTCCTCTTTTCACCCATTCCACCTGCAGGAGCAATGGTGAGAGGTAACAGCTTGTTCACACTTGTGTTGCTTGGGGGTAGCTTTCTCCACCAGCGGTGCCTGCAGGGTTTGGGGGAGGGGCCCTTGGGGTTTGGTCCTGTGGCATTGGGGTTGCAGGGCAAATATGTGGCCCACCTTTCCTGCTTACGGCCTGGCACAGTGTTGTTTGGTTAGGGACTCGTGTATCAGAGACCTGCATGTGGTACATGAGGCAATATGGTTTGATCAAATTATATACTAACTTCTGATGTTGGTTTTTAATGCAGCTAATAGGCTTTTGTGTTAACCATGGGTGCAATGTGCAGCCATTTCTGTTCTTTAGGCTTGTGCATATTGTATTTATTCTGTCCCTTTTTTCATTGTATTAGGAAGACCCCGGCACTCACCAAGTAAATTATGCTTCTTTATTGTAGTGTAGCAAACATATGGTACAAGGACGCGTTTCGGCCAAGCATGGCCTTCATCAGCTTAGGGGTGTGGCTAGCACTCCTCCTTTGTAAGACCCATGTGATCCACATTAGCGGGAAGCACCTGTGTACATATGGTAAGTACCTCCTCTTTTCTCCCATTTTACCTGCAGGAGCAATGGTGAGTGGTAACAGCTTGTTCACACTTGTGTTGCTTGGTGGCCGCTTTGTCAGCTGGCGGTGCCTGCGGGGTTTGGTCCTGTGGCATTGGGGTTGCAGGGCAATTCTGTAGCCCCCCTTCCCTGTCTGCACACGCTTTGTGAGGTTGGCGTTCGGTAACCGGCACAGTGTTGTTTGGTTAGGAACTCGTGTATCAGAGACCTGCACGTGGTACATGAGGCAATATGGTTTGATCAAATTATATATTAACTTCTGATGTTGGTTTTTAACCCCTTAAGGACCGGGCCTAAAATGGCCGTAAGGACCGGAGCAAATTTTATGAATATGACCTGTGTCACTTTATTCATTAATAACTTCGGGATGCTTTTACCTATCCGGCTGATACTGAGATTGTTTTCTCGTGACATATTGTACTTCACATTTCTTGTAAATTGGAGTCGATACTTATAACGAATCTTTATGTAAAAAACCAAAATAACGTGAAAAATTGTAAAAAAATGCATTTTTCCAACTTTAAACCTTTTCTGCTTATACAGAAAATGGATATGCCACATAAATTATATATTAAATAGCATTAGCAACATGTCTACTTTATGTTGGCAGCATTTATTAAACTATATTTCATTTTTTTTAGACAATAGTAAGCGTAAAACATTAGCAGCAAATTTCCAAATTTTCAGTAAAATTTCAAAATCAGATATTTTTAGGGACCTGTTCAGGTTCAAAGTGTATTTGAGGGGCCTGTATGTTAGAAAGCCCCACAAAGCACCCCATTTCAGAAACTGCACCCCCCAAACTCTGCAAAAGCAGATCCAGAAAGTTTTTTAACCCTTTAGGGGAGTCACAGAAATAAAAGCTAAGTGTGTAAGAAATTTGAAAATTTTAATTTTCTGTGCAGAGATTTTATAGTAATCCAATATTTTTCATAATTATAAACTTATTACCAGAGAAATGCACCCCAATATTTATTTCCCCGTTTCTGCAGTTTATAGAAATACCCCATATGTGACCCTATTGCGCTATTTGACGCAACCACAAGCCTCAGATATAAGGGAGCGCCTAGTGCATTTCAATGGCTCCGTTATATTTGGTCATTTCTGACTGTATCACTTCAGCTTGGCAGAGGCTCTGGGGTGCCAAAACCTAAAAAACACCACTAAAGGGACACCATTCAGAAAACTACACCCCTCAAGGAATGTAACAAGGGGTGCGGTGAGCATCTGGACCCCACAGGTGCTTCACAGATTTTCCCAACAATATGGCATGAAAAAAGACAAAAGTATTTTTTACACTAAAACGTTGTTCTAGACTTCAATTTTTCATTTTCACAAAGGGATAAAAGGAAAAAAAAAACACAAAACATGTAGCGCAGTTTCTCCCGAGTACGGAAATACCCCACATGTGGACATAAAGTGCCAAGTGGGCGCAGGACGAGCCTCCAAAGGGAAGGAGCGCCAATTGGCTTTTGGAAGCTGGATTTCACTGGAATGGATTTCAAGGGCCACGTCGCATTTACAGAGCCCTCGTGCTGCTAAAACACTGGAAACCCCCCACAAGTGACCCCATTCTGGAAACTACACCCCTCTAGGAATCTAACAAGGGGTGCAGTGAGCATATGGACCCCACTGGTGACGGGCACAAATGTGGAACAATGTGACGTGAAAGTGAAAAATTTAATTTTTTCACTTTCACGGCACAAATGTGCCCGTCATCAAGGGGTCCATATCCTCATTGCACCCCTTGTTAGATTCCTTGAGGGGTGTAGTTTCCAGAATGGGGTCACTTGTGGGGGGTTTCCACTGTCTTGGCAGCACAAGGGCTCTATAAATGCGACATGGCGTTCATCATCCATTCTAGCCAAATCCAACCTCCAAAATCCAAATGGCGCTCCTTCCCTTCGGAGGCTTGCCCTGCACCCACATGGCGCTTTATGTCCACATGTGGGGTATTTACGGACTCGGGGGAAATTGCTCTAAACATTTTGTGTGTTTTTTCTCTTTTAACCCCTTGTGAAAATGATAAATTCAAGGCTAGACCAACATTATAGTGTAAAAAATGTAATATTTCATTTTCACGCCACATTGTTCCATATTTGTGCCCGTCACCAGTGGGGTCCATATGCTCACTACACCCCTTTTACATTCCCTGAGGTGTGTAGTTTCCATAATGGGGTCACTTGTGGGGGGTTTCAACTGTCTTGGCAACACAGGGGCCTTTTAAATGCAACATGGCCCCTCGAAATTCATTCCAGCCAAATCCAGCCTCAAAAAACGAAATTGCGCTCATTCCCTTTGGAGGCTTACCCTGCACCCGGATGGCGCTTTATGTCCACATGTGGGGTATTTCCGTACTCAGGGGAAATTGCTCTACAAATTTTGTGTTTTTTTTATTTTTTAGCCCCTTGTGAAAATGAAAAAATCAAGACAAGATTAATGATTTAGAGTAAAAATTTAAAACAAATTACACCAAATGTTGGTCTAGCCTTGATTTTTTTCCATTTCCACAAGGGGTTAAAAAAGAAAATAAATGCAAAGCGTGTAGGGTAATTTCCCCTGAGTACGAAAATACCCCATATGTGGACATAATGTGCCATATGGGCACAGGGCAAGCCACCAAAAGGACAGAGCGCCATTTAGAGGCTGGAATGGAGGATGGAGGCCATGTCGCAATTACAAAGCTCCTGTGCTGCCAGGACAGTAGAAACCCCCCACAAGTGACCCCATTCTGGAAACTACACCCCATAAGGAATCTAACAAGGGGTACAGTGAGCATATGGACCCCACTGGTAACAGGCACATATGTAGAACATGTGCCGTGAAAATAAAAAATACAATTTTTTTCATTTTCACGTCCCAAATGTGGCCGTCACCAGGGGGCCATATCCCCGCTGCCCCCCTTGTTAGATTCCTTATGGGGTGTAGTTTCCAGAATGGGGTCACTTGTCGGGGGTTTCTACTGTCCTGGCCGCACAGAGGCTTTGTAATTGCATCATGGCATCCTCTAATGGGAATGGCGGCCATACCTACTTAGCTGGGGAAAAAGGGACAATTCTAATTTATTTGGGGGTATTAGGCCAATTATTAGTTTATAAGGTTGAAAATGACAGGTGTCCATCAAATTCAACCTGTGTTGATCCAGAGGAAGGCAAAAAACCCTTGTAAGGCAGACGACAGTAGCCTCATCACAGGGAAAAAATTCCTTCCTGACTCCATAATGGCGATCAGAATAATCCCTGGATCAACGTGACCCCTGAAATAGGAATAAGGGACAGAATTTAGATAATGTAGAACCCCAATGACGTGTGGTGCGCCTTGAAGCGATCCAGTATGCAGAGGCCGGGGTGATCAGGACAGGTGTCACACTGGAAAATGGTGTCCTTCCTGATCCCCCTGTTACGCCACACTCTGCACTTCTTCTGGGGTCTCCTGTTTTCCAGTGTGGGGGACGTCACCTGGAAAATGTTGTCCTGGTGCGATACGGGGTCCTTCATATCCAGAAGCGCTGGGTCCGCTCCATGGCTGCTAAATATTAGGGCGCTATTACTGCTTCTGATATGTTCGGATCGTGCCGCAAGCTACAGGGCAGCGAGGGACCGGAAGAGGGGGTGCTGGTTATAAAAGTTATCCCCGTACAGGTGGTGACCTTTATCCAGCAGTGGGAAGATCAGTTCCCGAACGATCTCCCCACTAACTCCGAGGATGGGGGGGGGCATCTGGGGGCTGGATTTGGGTGTCCCTTCATACACTCTAAGTGCACGTGCACACTGCGGAATGGCGAAGGATAACCCTTTGTGCATTCCGCAGCTGGCACCCACCGGCAGACTGATGCGGGCGCGCGTCTCCGTCCGTGTCATAGACTCCATTCTATGCACGGGCGGATTCCGCTCTCCGTCAAATGTGTTCATTCTTTGGACGGACGATGGAATCCGCCCGTGCATAGAATGGAGTCTATGACACGGGTGGAGACGCTCGCCTGCATCAGTCCGCCGGCGGGTGCCAGCTGCGGAATGCACAAAGGGTTATCCTTCGCCATTCCGCAGTGTGCACGTACCCGGGTAAATCTGTAAGTGTACCCAGAGGTACTCTCACAAAGTTTGTAGAATTTCACGCCATACCGTGATCTTTTATTGGGAAAAGACATGTCTGGGGGGCAGCGTACGCTACGCTACCCCCAGATACGTCATTGGATGATGAGGATGAGGATGAATGGAGGAACAAAAGACCCCCCCATTCATCCTCACTGGCTGTTTCGGTGTCGGAGGCAATAATAGCGTATGCGTCCGACACCGAAAACACCCTGGGGGTCATCTTTATATGGGGATTGGTATATGGGGTATGTAGTGGTGTAGTGTAAAACTTTATTCCGTGTAGTGTAATGTAGTGTTTTTTACATGTTTTTTTAACATTAAGTATAAAAAAAAAAAACTACGCCAAGAAAGGAGTTGCTGATAAATGCCGCACTTATGTGCGGCACTTATAAGCAGACAGTGGCGGTAGGATATAGGAAAAAAACACTCTATGCCAAAAAGGAGGAGTTGCTGATCAGCGGCGCACTTACGTGCGATGCTGATCAGCACTCAGCGGCGATAGGGTGCGGTAAATAGAAAAAAAAAATTGTGAAAAAAAAAAATCTTTCTTCAACCCTATAGCTACTGATATGTGTATTATATACACTTATCAGCCGCTAGGGGGCAGTAGAACGCCAATTCCGGAAAAAGCCGAAGTTTGACGACGCTGGAGCCGATGATTACCGATGGGGACCGCCGGAAAAAGACGAAGACGCCGACGAAGACGATGACGCGTTCGGAACCCGGAAGTCGCGTTCGGAACCCGGAAGACGCGATCGGGACGCTGGATCCGGTGAGTATGGGTCAATACCTGCTCTGGACACCTCAGCTACATAGCTGAGGTGTCCACAGCAGGTATTTAACCCTTTCATGGGGTACTTATATTGCCGTGATCAGCCGGCCGCTCCTGGCCGGCCGGTCCCGGCGATTGGGACGTGGCACCGTGGCCACCATTACTTTTAACAGTAATGGCGGTCGGTGTCGTCCTCGGACAGCACCGACCGCCAATGCTTTCCGGGCCATCGGGTCACCGGTGACCCGGAAAGCTGCAGATCGCCGCCATATGCTGATCTGAATTGATCAGCCAATAGCGGCGATCGTCAGCACGGGAGGGGTTAATCACCCCCTGTGCCGACAAGCAGGGATGGCCTGCTATACATTATAGCAGGCCATCTTCCCCGATCGCTGCGTGTGTACACGCAGCGATCGGGGAAACCGCGGGCGTAAATGTACGCCCGTTCGCATTAAGGCACGGGTTTTGGGGGGCGTACACTTACGCCCGCGGTCGTTAAGGGGTTAATGTAGCTGAACAAGCTTTTGTGTCAACCATGAGTGCGATGTGCAGCCATTTCTGTCCTTTAGGCTTGTGCATATTTTATGTATTCTGTATTCATTTTTCATTGTGGCTAGCACTCCTCCTTTGTAAGACCCTTGTGATCCAAATTAGCAGGAAGCACCTGTGTACATATAGTAAGTACCTCCTCTTTTCTCCCATTCTACCTGCAGGAGCAATGGTCAGAGGTAACAGCTTTTTCACACTTGTGTTGCTTGGTGGCCACTTTATCCGTTGGCGGTGCCTGCAGGGTTTGGGGGGGGGGGCCCTTGGGGTTAGGTCCTGTGGCATTGAGGTTGCAGGGCAATTCCGTAGCCCCCCTTCCCTGTTTGCTCTCTCTTTGCGGGTTTGGTGTTTGCTGACTGGTACAGTGTTGTTTGGTTAGGAACTCGTGTATCAGAGACCTGCACGTGGTACATAAGGCAATATGGTTTGATCAAATTATATACTAACTTCTGATGTTGGTTTTTAATGTAGCTTTCATGTCAACCATGAGTGCGATGTGCAGCCATTTCTGTCCTTTAGGTTTGTGCACATTGTATGTATTCTGTCCCTTTTTTCATTGTGGCTAGCACTCCTCCTTTGTAAGACCCTTGTGATCCAAATTAGCAGGAAGCACCTGTAGTGCTTAGTAGTATTCGACTCTTCACCCTCTTACACTAGAAGCATGCAGCAGCTTTGTTCTTTTATACGCTATATAGGTACTGTATAAGAAGTAGTGCTTGAGAAAGGCCCTCCAGTATTAAAGGGCCGAAACGCGTTGCCACTATTAAAACCTGTTGGAAATACTGATGGGCATATTACCGCTGTATATGAGCCCGGCCAGCGGTCTGTAATCCTTCACCTGCACCATCTACAAGAAGGGGAACGTTGCTTCTGCAGGGTCTGACAGAGCTCCTTTTTTCGTATTGTCTACTCACAACGTCTGGTTGTTGAGGTTCCCCCGATGTGCAGCGGTGAGTTGATGCTGTTACTAGAGTTGTGCCTACTTGCACAAACTTAGTAGGTAAGTACCTAGGGAGAATTGATTTATACCCCTAATGTGTTTTCTCACCGTTATTTAACGATATTGCACCAAGAAGCGTCCTTCCGTTCTTTTCTTTACTAGGACCATGCAGCAGCTTTGTTCTTTTATAGGCTATATAGGTACTGTATAAGAAAACACATAAACAATATCTAGAAATTTCATTGCTTTCTGTTATTTTTATTTACTGAGCAGAAACATTCACTTACTGTATAAGGTATCAGCGCCATTTACCGGAACAAGCAGCAAATCCACTTCTTATATATTCGATGTATTTATTTTATTTACTTATTTTATACAAATCTTACAAATTTACATTGGAATATACAGTATTGCCATTAAATCATGCTTTCTTTCTTTTTTTTTTTTTTTTACATACTATGTGGCCGGTATTGTACTAAACTAAAAAGGTTTGTAAAAAGCATTTATAAGGCTCAAGTGACCCATAGATCAAGCAGACAAGACATCCTGGGAGGGGTACAACAATGCACAATGGCCCACATTTATTGATATCCACCTGTTTTATTTGAGCCTGTGTGAAATTGATCAAATTTACACAATTTTAAGAAATTTCACACCAATTGTGCCAAATTGTATTCTGTACCTTAAAATATTGTATTGAGGTGACCAAGAAAGATTTTTTTTATTCGTATATTACTAATATATAAATGCGTGTATTCTGTTTGAACATTAAATTTTATTTAAATAAACAAATTTTTTTTAGTACAATAAATATATATTTAAAATATAATATGATAACAAATTAAAAAAAAAGATAATATATAACAGTATATATAATATTGTTCAAGCTGATTGCATTAGGCTTTGGAAATATATTTAGCACTTAAGTACTGGAAGAAGCAGTGATAACTTAAAAGTATAATGTCTATCGGTATGTTCACATATGCATGCAAAAAAGCTCTAAAAAAAAGCGTGTTTTCCTGCTTTATTTGACTTTAATGTTCCCAAACAGACTTCTTTCTTTAGAGCTGCTTTTTTAAGAAAATGAGTTTAAGAAATACCACTACTTTGCCGCTTTTTCTAGAGCTTATTTTGTGGAGCATTTTCAGAACAATTTTGAACATTCCTTATTGTAGTAATTTAAAGCTGAAAAACGCACTTCTTTTAGAGCTTCTTTTGTATTTGTGAATATCCCATCATGCCTGGACAGCCAAACTTCATCTTTAGGCATAATGGGAATTGTAGTTTTTCAACAGCTGGAGGGCCCCAAGTTTGATACCTCTGCCCTATAGCCTGTGTCCAATTCCTTTACTCTTAACTAGCTACACCCCATTTTCTCGCCTATTTCAATCTAAGATGAAGGCTTGAGATAGGTACTTAGAAACAAGCATATAAATATAGCCCATATGAATATTTAAATGCAAAAAAGTCACAGATTTCCAGGAAACCTTTGGGACAAGCTCTATAATAAATGTGGGCCAGTGTTTCCTCGAAGTGTTTTATGCATGAAGCATATCCCATGGTAATAATATAATATTCTTCTATCCTGTAATAGTCCAGATATCCAATTGTCAATCTTTAAACTGCATAAGATTCATGGGATAGTAGCATTGATAAGACCTCTCCGCGATACGAGCATACTACATAGCAGTCTCTGCACCTTAAGCTTTCTGTTAGTTCTCTATGGTCATTTTTGCATTTTTAAATATTTTATGTAATATATTTCATCTGTTACCTGTTACCTAAAGGAGTCTGGATTACACCTCTTTATTCTCTAGGCCATCATTTTCTATGTCACCAAACAGCCCACATGCGCTACAGTGATAGATCACAGCAGGACGTGTGCATGAATACTTGTGTAAAGGCAAATTGATATATTGACCCCTATTAATAATGAAGCTTGGTCACATAAAATATTTACTGTATGCTCCTTTTAAGGTTTCGTTCACATCTGTCTTCGATGGTCCATAAGGAGCCTCTATCAATGATTCCATCTGCGCTATTATGTTGGTAAAATACTAGACACCATGAAGGAAACCCAATGGACCCATTAATAGCATAGGACTGCACTTTTTTTGTTTTTCTGCTCCTATGACAACATGGGACAATAGAAATAAAATTATGTTGGTGTCAACCTAGCATTAAAGGAAGATTCGCATCTGGGATATGTATAACATTGTTACGTTGTTTAGGCGACTTGGTTTTGACTATTTTCGGTTTTCCAACCATCTTTTTTGGTCATGAAAAGACTGCAAGGTGGCGGAGAGCCCTTGATTTGTTTATAGTGCAGTGGGACCCTCATCTAGTGGACATGTCATAAGTGTCCCAGATGGGTAGACCGCTCTGCTTTCATTGTTACTATTAGATCTTTATACATTTAGAAGGTGTTAATAATGTGGTTCCTTTTTATTTTTGATGGGAGATAATCTGGAGAGATTGTGCCTTTTGACCACTGAAATGGATCTCCATACAGCAGGTGGATCTTAATGTAGATCCCCATACAACAGGTGAACAAGAGCCACAGTGTTTAGGAGAAATGCTGAAGGTTGGAATTTCTATAATATGATGGTATAGCACATCATATAATGGGATTACTCCTTTAAATTACTAAAGAAATAGTGATTTCTCCACTAACAAATTGGAAAATTTTCCCCAAATATATATATATATATATATATATATATATATATATCGAACAGCGGAAAAAGCTAGGTTCAATCGAACTTGAACCTAGCCGGACCTTCCGCATTTGATTCCTGACGCCTTGCTGGTCCATGTGGAAGGAGGAGACAGCCTGGGGACCACCTGGAATTCCGGGATACAGCCTATTATCTAGGCTAAATCCCGGAATTCCAGGCGGTCCCCTGGATGTCTTCTCCTTCCACACGGACCGGGAAGGCATCAGGAATCAAATGCGGAAGGTCCGGCTAGGTTCGAGTTCGATTGAACCTAGCTTTTTCCGCTGTTCGATCATATCTAGCTAAAACCAGTTTAAAGAAAACCTTCCTGAACATTACTAAAGCCAGTCCATCTTTCATCTGTCCTTGTGATGTGATCCAGGCTACAGGGCCAGAATTGTCCGCCTATTAGGTGCTTGTTTTTTCCAGGTGCAACAAGGAAATAAGTTATAGGCTTTCACTATCTTCTGAAATAGTTTAATAAGTAGCTATTAGTAAGTACTCAGTTTAGAATGGAGCTTCCTATAAAGAACAATAATCAGATGAAGATTTAAAAAATTGTTATTGAACTGACCAAGGTGCATTCGTAACACAGAAACGCATTGTTTTGGTGCTTTTAAACTGTGGACTCATTCGGTCTTGAATATTAGCAGTGCCCGGTAGTGAAATGTTTGTCTTTTTTTGTTTGTTCGTCTCCTTTTTTTTTTTTTTTAAACAGTTGATTCAGTGGCCCCATCTCTGGAGACATTTTTGTGTTCCTTTATAAACAATTGTATTGCCTTACAGAAGAGTCATTGTTTGGTACTTACGGATGTGTGTCCTTAGCTTTGGCAAAGTTTCATCTTTGGTAATTTAAAAATAGTGTGTTTTATGAATACATAAATAATATTGCCTACACCTGCAAGAGCAGCCATACATATTTCCAAGGATAATAGTCACCATCTTTTACCATAGGGATTTCCTAGCAGTTTTAAAGATATTAAAGATAATTTTTTCATAAATTAAGATGAGCAAAACTGTTGATGAAAATTCTTTCAGCAACTAGAAATGGGACATATTTGGACATGGAGTGGTGGTGATAGTTATTTATGAATGCGTTCCCCCTGAAAGTGGTGCAAAAAATTAGCGAACACAGAAAAGTAGTTTTTTCTTAAATTGCACTGGTGTAAAATACCCTTAAAAATGTTGCTCATACAATCTGAGAAATAAGAGCAGATTTCTGCTCCATGATTCAACAGGTAGGATAAATCATGTTGACAAATGATGACAATGATGTTTTTTTTTAACTTTAAGAATTTTTTGAGAGCTTTTTTTAGGTTCTAAATAGAAAAATACCATAAAATTACCTTTTCTGGAGCTTGGGGTCAATACATGCAGCCATCTACTCAGCCAGTCAGTGACAGCAGCTGTGTCCCGTCCCATCCACTGATTGGCTGAACAGGCAATTGCAGGTGTAGACCCTAATGCCGGAAGTGCTGCACACTTTAATATATGTTAGTTTTCTACTTAGAACCTGCCTGGGTATAACTCTAAAAGAACACCTTGGAATACCCCTTTAAATCTCATAAAATATAAAAGAACAATATTATGGGTTTATTAATCATATGTATCTACTGTAAGGCTTATTTTTTTTAAGTTAATCCTGTTTTACTAAGACTCAGTTCACACTCTAGTCAGTACTCCCATGTGCTGCTATGTATGTGTATGGAGAATTTTTTGTGCTTATATATAATAAAACTTGCACAATACTTGATCAAATGTCTTATAGGTGCTGTGTCCCCCCCCCCCCAAGAGTCAATGGTGACTGAAGACTTTGCATAAGGGTCCATGCAAAGACCTTTGTAAGAGTACCATGCAAGCCTCTATGTGTCCATGTTTTCCAGGCAGTTTTCGTGCCACACCCACCTTCTCAAGGCAGTGATATTCAAATGCAGATCATTTGGGTTTGTGTGTGAACCCGAAATTCCCGCAAGTTCGCTGATCTCTAGTTACACTGCTTGCGTAAGTTATATGGCTCCCTCAGCCCCCCCCAATCAGACATTGGGGGTCTATCCTAAGAATAAGCCATCAATAAAACATTTGCAGAAAACCTCTTTAAGCAGAAAGTAAATATATGTGCCTGCATGGAATAGTTAATTGACTCATATACTACCCATATGAAACATCATATGAAAAAATTTGGTCAAAAATATGGAACCATATGGGACTTCAAAACTGCAGTTTGTATATGTGCCAATTGTTTATATGTTTCGGTGCATAAGACCCTATGCTCGTAACACTACCGCATTTATTTTACTAGAAGACTGAAGGATCGCCATTAGGTCATAATTAGAGACTAGCGAATCTCAAGCATGCGCGAGTCGTTCCGAACCTGAACTTTCGGCATTTGATTAGTGGTGGCTGCTGAACTTGGATAAAGCCCTAAGGCTAATTGGAAAACATGGATATAGTCATTGGCTGTATCCATGTTTTCCAGACAACCTTAGAGCTTTATCCAACTTCAGCAGCCCCAGCTAATCAAATACCGAACGTTCGGGTTCGGATCGACTCGAACCCGAACCCGGTTCGCTCATCTCTAGTCATAGTCATCACCCAGGCTGGGTTAATAAGCAGGCAACTAAAGCGTTAAAAATATCCTTTTGAAAACATCTTTACCTTAATGATATTTCATATAAAAATAATATTATATAAATTAATCCGATACTATAAATGTTCCATACACTGGGGTATACCTATATTTCTATAATTATCTGATGATATATAGACGACCTAAATTCTGTATCCGCCAAGAGCATGAAAATGGTAAAAAGAAATCAGTTGACTTTAATTTATTGCTATGATGTGTTTCATTGCCCCCTAAAATTGCTGAGCTGCGCAGCTCTTTCCTTTAGAAATGCTTGCTTTGTTCTCGAGAAGGGGGAAGACAAATGCGGCAAGATACTATCTGAGTGGAGAAGTAAGGGCTGTGCTGTGAGACACCAGAAATGGGCAATTTGTCTTCCAGGTAAATATGAACCGCAATAGAAATTCCAAACAAGAATGGATGGGCAGATTAAAGGATTAATGTCGCCTTATCTTTTTCCCCTGAGTCGCCTACTATATTCCAATGACCCTACTAATTTATAGCTGACAGTATGTCAGCCATTCATACTGTCATCACAAAAGGCTTGAAGCAGGGGTAACGTCTCGTCTTATGTTATAAATAAGATATTTTTCATGCTATCTTAATTCCACTTCTATGTATTGTGTAAAGCTGATTTCTGGGTATAAGAAGGGTAATAAAGATCTGTACAATGTCTAGTAAACGACTGAAAGAATTGCCTCTTCATTGTGCTATGCTCTCTGCAAGGATACATGGCTGTATTTGGCAAAGTCATAGGCTATGTTCACGCAACATACTATGAAATGCATTGAAGTCAATGGAACAATGGCTGTTGTTTTCACGCAATGTATTGAACAACGGCCATTGTTTTGATTACCAAACAATGGCTGTTGTTCAATGCATTGTGTGAAAACAATGCCTATTGTTCCATTGACTTCAAGGCATTTAATTGCAGTATGAAAAGAATGCCCATTGTTTTAATGGAAAATAACGTCCGCTCTTTTCGAAAATGGTACGTTGTGTGAACATAGCCATATTATAGTCCTAATAGTCGGAAATTGTAGCCTATTTTAAACCAGTGACATAAATTAACCAAAGGAATATTTATGAGAATGCAGCCCCGAACCAGTGATGTCAATGGTTTCCATGTAATGATATTCAACATGTCGGTCATTTACTCTATTTAAGGCAACTACTTAACATAGACTCATAGTCAAGGGGGCAGTGTATATGATTCTTTCTAGGATTACGAACTGTTTTCTAATCATTGTATATGAAATGGAACAGGGTTAGGTGATAGAAATGGTGATCGGTCTGATTGGTGGGGGGTTTGACAATCACAAGAAAACGATCCCTTGTCTACCATACGAATGTAGTGGGGGACAATGGAATATCTGTTCTTGTGATCAATGGGGGGTCCAAGTTATAAACTTGGGATAACCCCTACCTTTTATTCCATGGCTCAGTAGAGTATAAAATGATAAAAGATGGGATACTCATCTGTTTCCCTGCTGGTCCGCTTTCCAACACTTATTAAGTTCCTTCAGTTTCAGCAATTTCTTGTTCTTCTCGACGCATACATGAGATTACTACATTACTGGCTAAAGCAGGTTACTGTTCCAGGAAATTGCAGACTGCAGAATTCACATGTCTGTATTGAGATGGACCATCAAGTACATAGGCTGGCAGGACCAGCGAGGTGTCCAAATGGGAGCGGTGGGGGGAAATAAGATGCGTTTTCTTTTCTTTCTTTTTTTGTGCATACTCACCTGCCCCAATCCACAACAGCTGTTGTTACAATACTCCAAGTCCCTACTGAACCCTACTTCCTCTTATGTGTTGACTCTACAGGAAATGCCCCCTCAGCCAATCACTGTCGCCAGTGGTGACTTGTCTCAGCTGGTGATTGGTTGAGTGGGATGTTCCTGCAGGGATGACACATCAGAGGAAGCAGGAGTGAACAAGGGCTGCTCCTTAAGGGATGCATGGACCTGTCCACCCAGTACGAAGCTGATAATATGGTCAGCCAATTAAATATACCATCCCTACTTTGAGCCTGGGAATACTGATGGCTTCCAGGCTATCCCCATCCTTTGTATATGAAATGCAGGACAAACACACAGAGATCATTACTGTTTATTGGAAATGCTGTAAGGAAAGGAAAAGAGTGCATATACCTCTATTTTTCATAATCGTCATAGAACCAGGTTCAATAGCGTCTGTGTGCCTCAGTCCTGAATATCATGTGAATTTATTCCTCCCCTAAATCCTTTGGTAACAATCAGGATGGAAGATTTTAAAGTCCCCATGGGAAACCTGAGCTGGTCATACACGTAAGTTTAGCTATCTCCTCTGATCGCCCTATATACTCATGCAGGCTCAACACAGTAAGAAGAGAAAGCTGCTGCCAGATACCTCTGGTTGTTATCTCCCACAAAAGGGTTGGAAAGTTTAATTCCAGCAAGCCCGATTCTTCTCTTTCAGCTGTTGTTGTAGAGTTAGGGGGTGGCACCATATAGATTTAATAGTTGACCGGTTTTGATGAAATTCATAGGTTTGGCTAACACTTATTTGGTCAGCTTTACGCTCATTGGGGGAGATTTATTAAACATGGTGTAAAGTTAAACTGGCTCAGTTGCCCCTAGCAACCAATCAGATTCCATATTTCATTCCTCACAGACTCTTTGGAAAATGAAAGGTGGAATCTGATTGGTTGCTAGGGGCAACTGAGCCAGTTTCACTTTACGCCATGTTTGATAAATCTCCCCCAACATTGTTTTAGTTTTAAGGGTTATACATTCTTACTTCATACTAAACAATACCAATCTGTGCATAAAATAATCTCAGGATAGCGCTGAAGGTACCTTGCTTTTTTTTTATATAATCAAAGATCAAATAAAGATAAAATAATCGGAGACAGAATTCATGGACATAAAAAGAACATCAGATTATGTAGTGTGTATCAGGTATGAAGTACATATAATGTACATTACTGATAAAAAGGAAAGTATCTGAACATATGCTTAAAGGAGACTCTGTCAGCATACACCAGCCCATAATAGTCAAGACACATATGCTCATTAGGGGAGATTTATCAAACATGGTGTAAAATGAAACTGGCTCAGTTGCCTCTAGCAACCAATCAGATTCCATCTTTTATTCCTCACAGACTCTTTGAAAAATGAAAGGTGGAATCTGATTGGTTGCTAGGGGCACCTGAGCCAGTTTCACTTTACACCATGTTTGATAAATCTCCCCCATTATTCATAGTCTATATGCTGAATGTGTACACACACACACACACACACACACACACACACTGTCATAATTTGTTGGCTATCGGTTAGAAGTAGGACCTTGACTACATAGTAGAAAATACATCCTCTTTATGACTGTCTACCTGCTTTGCTGTGTACTCTTAAAGGGTTATTCCAAGATCCACAAAATAGGGGCAAATTAGTAGATCAATGGGGCTCCAACCACTAGGACCCCCACCGATCTTGAGATCAGAGGACGAATGTCCCCAAACGAGTGGTACGGTAGTGGGCCGGCACTCCACTCAGTCCCTTCTGATCACTAGATCTTGGAATAACCCCTTTTAACTTCCTCTTAACAATCAGAGAAAAAAACGTAGGGACATTTTGGTATAATAAATATCAAAAATTATAATTTTTTTCAAGAGTTGCCCAGTACTAGTATAAAATTAGTTTTTGAAGACCTTGTATTTGTGCTGAGGGACAGAGATGGACTTACATTTGGCCATATAGTATGTAGAGATACAAACATCTGAAGGGAAAGGTGCCTCATCTACACAAACATCATTAATGCTCCTATCGTAAATGTGACCTCAGATGGAAAATATTTGATGCATATTTATTAACATTCTGGAGACATTATCACCCATTATACTCAATGCCATTTAGTTTCATCACCAATGGATACTGAACGTGTAGATCCAGTCCTGTTCGCAACTTCCACCACCTCGAAGATGGACGAAATAGAAGCCTGGCGCAATTTTTGTCCCTGCTATCCTCTAACACATAAAGCATGTCGTCCATTGATATTATGTATTAACTGCATTACAAAAATAATCTAATTATGTATATTGATAACAAAGTTTGCAGGAGAGGCATAAAAATTCTGCCAATTTGTATTGTTCCAGAAGAATCAAGGTAAAATGATAAAGACCTAGCCCGAATTTACAGAGTTAGTAAAAATTGATCTTGCTCAGGAGGTTTCTTCACCCACGTGCCAAGGCCTGATTTCTGAATGGCTTTAAAGAGCTGTTGCTTCACGCATTGATATGTTGGGTTCACCATCTTGGCTTCACAGTACGCTGAAGGCATTTCTTCTTGACTTGGGGTCCGTGAACTCAGCTGTGGGGTTAAAGAAGAAAATAAAGCTGGTTAATATTGAATTTATGGTGAAACGTGTCATTTTTTTCCCCATCTCATTATTTATGACCTGTTTTAAAAAGAAATGCCAATTTTTTTCTCGTTGGCCATGTTCCAACTGTGTAAAAAAAATAAGAAAAGCCAGTCAAAACTTTTTTTTTAAATAACGTCCGTTATTACCGAATTATAATTGTCTGCATAAAAATCAATGAAATGACAGTCATCCAATACACATAGGGGAAGATTTATCAAAGGGTGTAAAATATACACCAGTGTAAACTGTCCACAGCAACCAATCACAGCTCAGCTTTAAAGTCTGGTTAAATGAAAGAGGAGCTGTGATTGGTTGCTGGTTGCGGTGTATACTTTACACCCTTTGATAAATCTGGGCCATAGTGTATTGAAAAACGGACGTCTTTTGACGCGGCTGTCAAATAATGTCCATGTCCTTTATTCTTTTCAGCAATGACGCCTTTTAATCTATGTTGGCTACACACAGATTTTTTTTTTCTTTTTGGCCATTATTTTACAGTCTTTTTAACAAAATTCGATGGACCTTCAAAAATAGCTACACCCAAAGGCTGTGTTCACACTGCAGAATTTTTGAGTAAAGAGCGGACGCTGATTGCAATGAAATCAGCGTCCGTTCTTTACTGCAAGAGCGGCATAGCATTAAAGTGTTCACAAATAGTTATGTTAACGCCCGTTCTTTAGAATGGGCGTTAAAATAATGTACCTGCCTATTATTACCGGACACTGTCCATCGGTCAGTGTCCGGAAATAATAGCTGTTCACACAATAAAATATGCGGTGGCAGGCGCACATTACATTAAAGTGAATGGCTAATTGATTTGCAGGCATATCGGATTATACCCGCAAATCAATGTTGAAAAAAAAAAAACTTTCCTGCAGCCGATACAGATGTTTTGGTTGCAGGAATGTCCTAATTGCAGCCAGGTTGCTGGCAGGTTAACAGCATCCGTTGCCATGCCAAAAGGGGTTTGAAAGTGGCCAACATTTACTCTAAACTTAGATAATGAACCAATGGTCGCCATTGCAATGAAGGCCGCCAAAGTATGTTAAACAACAGACGATATTTGAAACTTCAAAACAACGGCTCCAAAAATGTTATGGCCGTACATTCCTTTTATTTGAATACATCTGAACCTAGTTTCAAACAGTTTACCTTGTGCATAAAGAAATGATCTCCAATAGAAACACTCTACAATTCCAACAAGAAATAACTCGGCACTTAACCCCACAACCGCATTCAGGCACTGTCTTGTTATGTGAACAATCACTGCCCCCGGACTTGTACTACTGGTGGTGCTCAACTTGCATAGTCCCATATAGAATCAACTTCTCTAAGATAACAGACGTGGCACTCACCATGTAGCAAATAATCTTTAAACTTTATTTCATCACCAGCACAGGTAACATGAAGTGGATAGAACAATATAGGCGACAGCTGTTTCGCACATCACGTGCTTTCTCGCAGCCCTGCAGGCCACTTCATGTTACCTGTGCTGGTGATGAAATAAAGTTTAAAGATTATTTGCTACATGGTGAGTGCCACGTCTGTTATCTTAGAGAAGTAGAAACAATCTACACCTAGGCAGCTTTTCATGTTTATACCCATATATGTTTTGTTTCATAAACCAAGATTTTTTTTTTTTTTTATATTTTTTTTCTAAAGCTATGAAGCCCCACTGCTCTTCACCTGAGAAATATTGAGACCTTTAAAGGGGATAGAGCAAACACACATCTCCGGGCAGAACGCAGCTGCTAAAAGGTTCATAAGCCAAACTTCATTAGGTCTTGATCCTTCGTACTGTGGGGGGATTGTGTGTTGCTGGCTGACAAATGTCTTAAATTGTTGGAAGAGAGTAGTACAGGGGATTGTGGCTTTATGAATTCTGTCCTTAGCGGCAAAATAAAAATTACGGTGAAGCTCGGTACACAGGACATTCCCGTGACTAATATCGCCAAGGAAGAGGAAAAGTCTTGACAGTTCGGAGAATCCCCAAAAGGTCTCGTAAAATGTGACTTCTTATTAAAAATCACAGTGACAAAAAAAAAAAACGGTGAAGCAATAAAACACCGTCCTATTGTGTAGGCTTCTTCACTGCCGGCAATAGAAGGGTTACATTTCCCTGGTGTTTTGTTGAAATCTTATCTATCGGAGAATTTAATTGACTCGTACTTCAAATGATATATTATATGAAGTAACAAGGGAGAGAATCTCAAGTGTCAATAGATCTTTTGCAGCTTAAGTAAAATGAATTATTTTGTCAATATCGGGAGCATTAACGTAAGTCGTGGTGAGTAATGGAGAAAGCTTTTATTTAGGAATTCAATTAGCTCCATTCACTGACTGCTTTCTAATTGCCAACCTTAAAACACACATAAATATTGGAGAATAGGATTGTTAGATGTGGTCGGAGAGACGCTTGTAGTTAACGGACTATGTAAAACGCGTTTGTTGGTTATTTATCTCTGCCTGTGATAAGTACCTGAGAGTGTAGAGAACGGCAGGAAACTGACTGAGATTACTGTTATTACGAGTGTGGTATAAATATCGAACGCTACATTTCTGATATCTGAAGCGCGTTAATCACAATGAGAATGCGAAAAGGCCGTGTAATGGCTAGTTCAGACTTGTGACATGATATAATATTGTATTACAACTAAGAACCATCACACAAATTGTTGAAAAGCTGACTAAACACACAGGGGGAGATTTATCAAACTGGTGTAAGGTAGAACTGGCTCAGTTGCCCCTAGCAACCAATCAGATTCTCCCTTTCATTCCTCACAGATTCTGTGAAAAATGAAAGGTGGAATCTGATTGGTTGCTAGGGGCAACTAAGACATTTTTACTTTATACCACTTTGATAAATCTTCCCCACAGATTTCAGTGGGATTAACCATTGTCCAATGTATACAGTGGCCTCCTGATTCCCTCCCCCTCCGACAGTCATGTTGTGGGAACGAAGAATTGGTCATGTTGGATTTCAACTCCCTCCATCATTTATTTTCAGAGAGATAAGACACCAATAAAACAGATGTGCAAATGAGTCCAATGTTCATGTGTGAATGGTCAACAGGAGTGATAGATATTGGGCAAATTGATGTTCAGCCGACAGCTGTTGAAGGTGTATGGGCACCTTATATGTTTAGATGTTGCACATTCGATGTATACCTGTATAAAACTTTTTTCTTCAGGGGCCCTGTTACCCTTGTCTTCTATTCTTGACCCCACCTTATACACGGCCAGACATCCCTTTGAGTACATGCAACTACAGCATTTTTACTGTTCCCTCTCCCAAACCCATAAGTTACACATAACTTTATTCGATTTTGAACGACTCTGTGTGGCACCTGCATGTCACTCTCACGCTATTTCTCTTATTTACCGCATGTTACTATCTCCTTGCTCCCAACAGCTGCCCTCTTATTGCTCTGCATAGGAGGAGGAGCTGGGGAAACAATTCTCCCCGAAACAGTGGCAGAAGGCCTTCTTCCTCTCCCACAAGGCTGTGATAGCGTGTAAAGCCCAAGAAACCAGTTACAAAATAATCTCTCAATGGTATAGGGTCCCGGAGGCACTACACAAGTGGTACCTGACGGTCCCCGATGAGTGTTGGCGGTGTGGGAATGCAGGTGGCAATATGAAACATATCTGGTGGGGTTGCCTTGGTTGGTAGTCCTTTGTTTCAGTAACCTTTCAATCGACCAAACATGTTCATGGACTCCTCCACTCCTCTCCGCCCCTTGGTTGTGTCGTATGTATCCCCTTGTCTATGTCTGTAGTGTTTATGGCACTAAGTAGATTCTATTTCATTGTTGTGTAGTTTCCCGGGCACCTTCATGACCCACAGGTCCCATCCCCACTTGTGTTAGGTGCTTTTTCATTTCCCTGGTTTTTGTTCACCACTGCCCAAGTTGGGCACCTTCGTTACTGCTTGGACCAACTACTTCACCTTGGTTTGCACTGTCGCACTGTAATACATATTTGCCCTGTTTTCTACTTCTGTGTTGTTGTATTTTGGGACTTCTCAAGGTCCGTGTCTTGCTTTGTCGGTAAATGTTTGTTTTTTGAAAAATAAAAAACGTAAATATTAAAAACTTTTTTCTTCTTTCTGCTCTAAAATCGCTTTTTTTCATCAGTGAACAGTGCCACCTAGGCAGGGCTTCATGGCAGTTGGGTCATCTCTTTTTTGGGAGAGGGGGCCCAACTGCTGTAAAACCCCGTCTAGGTGACACTGCAATTTTAGAGCTGAAAGAAGACAACGACAAGTTTTATACAGGTATATATCGAATGTGGGCATCTAAGCAGAGAATCACCCATAGAGTAAGGGGGTGGCAATAAGAACCTCTTTCCATATGTGCAGCCAAGTTTTATCTAGTGGTCTAGTAATTCTAATGTATCCTTTGTACTAGAACAGTTCCCTTATAACTAAAGATGAATGAACCTTGAGCACGTTACGGTTCATCCGAACCTGAACTCTTGGCATTTGATTACCAGTGGCTGAAGTTGGATGCGGTCCTGGGGCGTCCTGGAAAACATCAATACAGCCTATATCTTTATCCATTTTTTCCAGGCCACCTTAGGGCTGCATCCAACGTCTTCACCCACCAGTAATCAAACGCCGAAAGTTCAGGTTCGAATAAACCTGAACATGCTTGAGGTTCAGTCATGTCTAGTTATAAGGGAACTGTTTTAATACATAGGATACATTCAAATTACTAGACCACAGAGAGTTTTGGTTAAAACGAACCTGAACATGCTCTAGGTTTGCTCATCTCTACTTATAACAAAATTGGAGAACAATATTCCAATACTCAACGGGTCCCCAGTGATCTCCACTTCTTGGTTTCATCTCAACACATGGGAAATAGAAGGAAATGCCCTTTCACTGCCCAGACTGGTGACACACTACAAGAAACTGGCAAAACGGGCATTTCCTGCGTGTCTAGTGGGGATCAGGAAGTGGACATCAGTATACCTGGTGCACATCGGAATGGTGGTTGTGGGAGATGGCGGAGGTGAGTGATGCTTTCCATTTTGTCCCTTTAATAAGCTGCATTTATTTTTCTTTATATATTAGTGTCAGCCATAGGTGTGAGGTGCAGCAGCTCATTCTCTCCATGTCCGTTTTTTACTTTTCTGAGTGGCTAGCACTCCTCCTGGTAAGACCCATGTGACCCCAATTAGCAGGAAGCACCTGTGCACACATGGTAAGTACCTCCCATTTCTCCCATACTACCTCCGGTGCAGTGGTGAGTGGTAAGATCTTGTTCACACTTGTGTTGCTTGGTGGCCGCTTTCTCCGCCGGAGGCACCTGCTGGGTTTGGGGGGGGGGGGCCTTGGTGTTTGGTCCTGTGACAGTGGGGTTGCAGGGTCATTCCGTGGCCTCCCTTCCCTGCTTGCGCTCTCTTTGCGGGGTTAGCGGTTGCTGACCAACACAGTGTTGATTTAGTGTAGGGACTCATGTGAGCCAGGAGACCTGCACGTGGTACATGAGGCAATATGGTTTGATCAAATTGACCAACATTCTGGCGTTGGTTTTTAAATGTAGCTGAGAGGCATTAGTGTCAGCCATAGGTGTGAGGTGCAGTAGCTCCTTCTCTCCATGTCTGTATTTTCTATGTGAATACCACAGGGATCAAATAGAATAGAGTATAGTAACACTAAATCTGGTAAGAAACTGGATTCTTCAGCCACCAGGTTGTTTATTTTACATATCTAAACCACACAAATAATAACTGGATTATATACAAGGCAGAAAAACACACATTACCAGAAACAGTCCCGGAATGCTATTTTTTAGGTCTTCACTGATCCATATTACCTCAGGCAAAAACCTCTTTATATGATTACCAGCAAATATATCACCCAGCAAATTCCATCTTTGTGCTCGGAATACTAGGCATGTCACTCATGCAGCTAACAAGGGTAATCATGCAGCATAATGTTTTTTACAGTCCATAAAATCCCGCAAATCCTTTTAAATAATAAAACCGTTAAACAAAACAAATAGTTTATGGCAGATTTTTATAAATACTGGAGCGTTAGAACCCTTCCTTATATTCCCCATAGATTGTAAGCTCATATGGGCAAGGCCTCTTTTTCTGAAAGTGTGCAGCTCTGTAGTTTTTTTTATATACCTTTGTTTATTATATATTACTTGTAAATTATATTAGGCATAAGAATATGCTATAGTACTATAAAATAATATAATCATTTTAGCAAAATTATACCTGTCATATTAGTTTCTGTTACTGAAAATTGGATTCATTCATCTGAAAGGGGAGATTTCAGACAAACGAGGTAGTCGCAATAATCTCTAAGTGATGTGATAAAGAAAAAAGGGTGTTTTTTTCATAAAAACAGGTTGTAAATAATGAGCCTGTACATTATTTTTATACCCTTACTTGATTAAGTAAGGGTATAAAAATAATGTACAGGCTCATTATTTACAACCTGTTTTTATGAAAAAAACACCCTTTTTTTCATCTGATGACACATGGTTTTATTTTGATGGACATATAGGGGGATTTATGAAGACCAGCATACAAGTACGCCGATCTTATATTAGGCCCCACCCCCTTTTCACGCCTCTTAGTGAATCCAGCCGGCCCGGCGCCCAAACCTGCGCCCGGTGCACAAAATCTACACTTGCTTCCAGCAAGTGTAGATTTTGATCATGATTTACACCTGTGAGCAGGCGTAAATCATAATAAATGAGGAACGGGAGGAGGCCACGCCTCCTCCCCGCCTTTTCACGCCCCCTCAATCTCCCACAGCTCGCCCATCGGGCGGACGCTTCGTAAATGTCCCCCAAAATGTTAAAAAAAACTGCCACATTTCTAACAGATCAATTGAAAAAATTAATTGCCCCTTGAAAAGAAAAATCACTGGATGAAAGCAAAAAACTGAAAAATATAGCCGCAAATTAAGGCTATGTGCTCACACAGTATTTTTGCCAGTATTTTGCAACCAAAACCAGAAGTGGATTGAAACGACAAATAACGGCCGCTGTTTTAAAATAACTGTAACTCAATTTCAGCAGTGTATGAACATAGCCTTTCTGTGTTCTCAATTCACTAATGGTTTTGGTTGCAAACTACTGACCAAAATACTGCGCAAAAATACTGTGTGTGAACTTGGCCTAAAACCTGCCATTTTTCAGTATAAGATTATGTTCACCCATAGTATTTCTGTTAGTCTTGTGGTCATATTTTTTTAACCAAAACCAGGAGTGGGTTGAAAACACAGAGACTATGCATATTTTTCCATTATAATTTTGCCCTCTCGGTTCCACTACTGATTTCGGTTGAAGAAAGACTGACCAAAAGACAAAACAGAAATACTATGTGTGAACATAACCAAACTGGGCAAATCTTTCCATTATAATTTTGCTCTGCCAGTTCAACTCTTGATTTTGGCTACAAATACTGATCAAAATACTGACAGAAATACGATGTATCTGATGTTTGTGATTATAAAAAGTGGCTGTTTATTTCACCTAAAAAGATGTTGTGGGAACATAGCCTTATAAATGACAGCCTGTTTACAATTATATAATACGTACAGAAATAGCTGCCGTTGACATAAAATTACAGCCGTTATTTGCTGTCCATCCAGTAAAAATGGCCATCATTTTGATGGTGTGTGAACATAGCCTTAGGCCATGTTCACACATCATGAAACACAGGCCGTTCTGTCTACTATGTGTATACACTCCGTCCGGGATTCCCTTAGAATGCAGTGCATGTAAGTTGTGTACTAATTACGGACATTGTTGCACAGCGGCAACAACGGCCATGATTAATACACGACTTACATTGTGTGAACATGGCCTTACAATGATTTGAGGTCCTTTCACATGTATCGATCTTTGGCCACAAACGGGTGCTGATCAGTGAGATCGTTTGCTTGTTTGCATTGCCTTTACAAGGCATGATCAATCAATTGCTGAATTGTTCAAGCGGCCATTTACTTTTATTGTTATGAGCTGCACACTTCCTGTTTACAGAGAGAGGTACGGCCAATAACGTCCGTGTAAAAGAACCTTTGGGGCAATGTATAATACATTTTTAATTAGTTTTGACTGGAAATGAATTGGGAACAGATGCCATACCTTTTCATATAACCTCGACCACCGAACATATAGTAAGTGTTTGCAGAGTCTGGATGGACCGCCGCAGCTTCTTTTCCCTGTTGTTGCATTGATAAGTTCTAGATCAGAGTTTCCCATAATCCAATTAATACTAAAACCTGGAGATTTCCCTGGTTGTCGAGCTTGAGCATTGCTTACACCTGCCCAAAAACAAAAAGAAAAACCATTATTACACTGTGTATATTGGTAGAGATTGAATAATAAAAGCCAGATTGGCAGAGCATGCAATATGAAGATATGTGGGTCAACTTTATAGATTAGATTTAATGGAATAAAATGATTCAGTTAAACATAGATGCAGCTTTGTCATAGGTCAGCTATACAAATGCAAACATTTCCAGCCACACAACAAAAAATTACAAAATGAAATTTTATATGCAAAATTAAGTTCTATTTATATTTGTGATATCTTTGTATCCATAAAGACCAGAACCATAAAGTGATTATATTGTTTAAAGGGGAACTATAAGAAGGTTAGACAAATCTAACCTGCTGATAGTGCCCTATAGCGCCCGGGATGTTACCTTCCTTCTTGGTGCTGGTCCTGCACTGTTAGTTGGGGTTTAGCCAAGCAGCAAAAAATGTGATCATCTGTGCCTGAGTGTTAAGACCGTAAGTACAGTTTTGGGCCATAACCACACAACGTCTATTTTTGGCCTTTTGAGGGCCTTTTTTTCCCCCACAGTCACATCATTTTGCCACATCATTTTGCTTCCAAATAATGGCTGTTATTTAGGTTGGAAAATTACGTCCGTCCAAATAAATGATGGCTGTCCAAATAGACAAAGCGAGGAGAGAAGGTGGCAGTCATGAGTTGCTCTCCCCTCTCATTTTCATGATTGGTTGGGGTCTAAACACTCAGATGTATCTGATGAAAACTTTTGACATATCAGTAGGACATTTCAAAAGATTTTTTTTAAAAGGACAGGTATGCTTAAAGGCTATGTTCACACAATGTACTATTTTTGAAAAGAACGGCCACTGTTTTAGATGAAAATAGTGCCCATTCTTTTCAGCCTGGGCAGCATTGCATTGAGATAAATGCAATTCCATCCGTTCCATGCACACGTCGCACCGACAACAGCCGGTATTAATCTTCCATGAACACATGGATGCAGCCTGTTCATTAACTGATTTCCAGACACACCCCGCATGGGCCGTACAGGCCAGTATAACAATGGCTGTTGATAGCCCATTGTTATACTGTGTGTGAACACAGCCTGAAAGAGGACACCAGACCAAACTTCTACACTGCTATGCTTAGAACAGGGCTTGAGGGGGCGAAGAATGACACAATGTTCACACACAGTATAACAGTTAGGGTGGGTCACACTGCGGAATCCTTACAGATAAGTTCCGTCGAATTCCGTTGTTTGTTCGCAGCGGCACGCCTCTCCACTGGCTCCATAGACATCATTCTATGGCCGGCCATATTCCGCTGTCCGCCGAAAGGATTGACACGTCAGTTCTTTCGGCGGAAGGCAGAATCCGCTCCGGCCATAGAATGGTGTCTATGGTACGGGCAGAAAGGTACACCGCCGCGAATGGGTACGAACGACAGAATACACCGAAATTTATACGCGCGGATTCCGTAGTGTGAACCCACCCTTATACTGGCCGATCACAGAGCTCTGACAGCTGCAGAAACATTTATTTCCATATGGCCCATTCAGATCGTGTCTGGAAATCTATTAAGCATTGATCACGGGTGAACATCTGTGTGTGAACATGGAAGATTAATAACGGCTGTTGTTCCACGAACAGCAGCTGTTATTAATTGACATGCTCATTCTTTTGCACGGCCACACCGAACAACAGCTGTTGTGGGTGCGGCGTGTGCATGGAACGGGCAGCATTGTATTGATTCCAACGCAATGCCGCCCAGGCCGAAAAGAACGGCCACTGTTTTCATTAAAAGCAGCAGCCATTCTTTAAAAGGAAAATTGCATTGTGTGAAGATACCAATACCAAAAGCCATGCAATGTTCCTTTAATTCCAGCACCAGGCCTAATACAGTTTATCAGTTTTTACTACATTGTTCCTTTAATTCTACACCAGTTAATGGGAAGAAAAGAATCCCGGCCTCACATTCCGGCACTGAGTCTGGCAATTAAAATGCTGAGCACTAGTATCTATTCTTTTTACATTTAGACTGTTTAACTGAAGATATGAACTTATCTTTCATAAGTTAAATAATTGCTGCCAAATTTCCTGTCTTGAATCAGATATGATCTGAGCTGAATCGGGAATAGTGGCGGCGAGAGCTTTATTCACACCGGTCGGGTGACATTTTCCATCACATCATTACTTAATGAACAGCCCTGGCCGACAGACACTGCATGTTTTGCTAGCATTTTGTAGGATATTAATAAAAAATGCCATTTAATGATGGCAGGACAAATGTTCCTATCTACATATTACAAAGAGATGTATGTCAGCCGCACAGGAGGGTGGCACTGTGGTGTTTCCATGGAGCTCTACTTAATGGAGGTTTAATAGAAATCCAAAGATGATTAGAGGGATTTCTGGAGATGGATGATTTCCCAAAATATAGCTTGCTAAGTCAAGTGAGTATAATGGACTTGACATAGAAGTGACTAACAGAAGTGATAGTATACTGCGGAGAATAGTAACATGATGTACAAACTCACAAGCAATGCTGAATAATGAGAATTCTGGATTTATGGCAAGTGTAATTGTTTCTTGTGTGGTTTATTATATGAACATTTATTCTGATACACAAATAATTTTGCAAAAGTCATCAGAATAGTTTATCGACAGGATATACACAGATCAACCATAACAGTAAAACCACTGATCAGTGATGTGACAATGACACCTGTCAAGGGGTGGGATGCATAGGAAAAAAGTCTGTGGGGTGTACCTAGTATTTAGTGCTTAGTAGCTAGCAAAGGTGGTCCAAAGAAAGACACAGGCCAAGGGTACTCAACAGGGTCATGGCCACTCAAGGCTCCGATACCTGTGCTACGCTATGCTGATCCCTGCCCAGTCCATGTAGGCTCTACCTAGCAAACTACAAGACTTGCCTTTAATAGCTTTGTTAGGCCCCCTTCAGATGACTGGAAAGTTTCTGGATTTCTTATCAGGAAATCAAGAATGATTTCTGGACCCACAAAAAAAAAAAAAGTAACAACTCACCTGACACATGGCTCCCACGCAGATCCTCTCCTTACCTCAACATTCTGGACCTTAAGTAGGACAGGATCTATAAAATCCTGACCTATGTTGCGGAATGGACACCCTTCCGAAATAATCCTGAAGGGTGTCTGTGACAAATATACCTCTATGGGTTTGGAAATCCGACCAATAAGAAATCTGGACAAATGTTCTGGTCGTGTGTAGTGTTGATCGAACCTCGGGAAATCCTAGGTTCGATCGAACTTGAACATTCACGAACCTGCCGCATTTGATTGCTGAAGCCTTTCCGGTCTGTGGGGAAGGAGGAGACAGCCCGGGTACCGCCTGGAATTCCTATTACCTATTACCTAGGCTGAATCCCGGAATTCAAGGCAGTACCCGGGCACTCTCCTCCTTCCCTATGGACCGGGAAGGCATCAGCAATCAAATGCGGCAGGTTCGTGAATGATCCAGTTCGATCGAACCTAGGATTTCCCGAGGTTTAATCAACCCTAGTCGTGTGAAGGGGGCCTTAAAGATCCCACAGAACAACATCAGAGGTCCTGTAGAATCTATACATTGATGGGGCCGAACTGTTTTGCTGGCACTACTGGAACCCACACAATATTAGTTTCTCATGTTATGGCTGACCATGAACATACTGGTAGCGTAGTGACGGTTATCATATAAAAATCTAATAAATGAGCATTAAAAAATCCCAGATTGTGCGTGTATGAAACAGTTCTTTAAAGTAAGTCTACATTTACATGTTCCGTAGTTTTGTCCATAATTGTGTAGTCGCAATTACGGACAAATTTAGGGCCCATTGATTTCAACTGGGCTTTTCCCACTGTGATCCATAATCCGTGTTTTACGGATCGGCAAAAATAGCTGACAAGCTTTAGTACAGACCATAATTTCAACATAGATGGTTCCATAGAAGTCTATAGGAATCTCTGGTAATTTTGCGGATCTGTAATTTTTACAAGTGAAACATCCGTAACATCTGCAAATCCGTAGAAAATATGGAAAAGTAATCATTTTAAACCATTGACACTTATTTAACCTTCCTTTTTTGTTGATCCACAATAAAATATGGATTACTGATGCAATACAGATGCAATACAGATTATTTTTGAGATTGCAGGCATCATATAGGGTCCCGAAAAACTAATGAATGTGTGAATGTAGCCCTATTTTTTCAAAGGGTGTTTCTGTCCAAGACATTTTTCATCTCTCCAGGGTCTGTAGTCTGACTGCTGGGATCTGATTGCCAGAACAAAGGATATCCCAGATGGAAGATCCCAGCTAAGAGGCATTTCAGTAGGGAGGAGGTCCAGCATGCACCTTGCCATTCCATTCAAAATCTATTGTACTAATGAAAATAGCCAAATGTTGTAGACAGTTGAAAATATTTTCAGACTTCACTTGCAGTTTAAATCAAATTTGAATAAATATAAATATTTTTGAATATAAAATAATTTTTTTAAAAACATTTTCTTATATTTGCCCTAATATACGGAATTTAGTGAAATGTAAATGTAATAGAAGATGCGAGCGGTCTGCCTTCCGCTGTCTCTTATGTGACCTAGTCTAATTTATGCAGAAGACATCTTGCAGGGGATTTATCAAAGCTTTACTCATGTTCTGCAAAATTAATCTAGTTTTGCAGTGACATTTTTAAGATGAAAATATTTTCGCAGATAAATCCCTTGGACGCCGTGCTGTATTTTTCATCTGTCAGCGTTCAGGTGAGCTTTAGCAACGGCATATGAGGCAGATGATTCAACTCATAATCACTTGTCTTATATTCAAAGAGACCAAATTTATAAGGATTTTACTATAGTGTATGCTGCATTGTGTAGATAGGTGGAATTGGGGCGCTGTATTAATTAAAAGTTGGCTTTAAAAAAAAAAAGTTAGAACTAAAAACTCACCATCTAAAAGGGGTTATGTCACCAGTACAGTTATACGTTCCCTTTGTCTGGTTGCATTGTAGAGAAGAAGAAAAAGAGGATACATAAATGTGGATAGATACAGTAGGTGGATGCTCACCCTTAAAGGGGTACTCTGGCAAAAATATTTTTCTTTCAAATCGACTGGTTTCAGAAAGTTATATAGATTTGTAATTTACTTCAATTTAAAAATTTCAAGTCTTCCCATAGTTATTAGCTGCTGTATGTCTTGCAGGAAGTGGTGTATTCTTTCCAGTATGACACAGTGCTCTATGCTGCCACCTCTGTTCGAGACAGGTACGGCCCAGAGCCGTAGCAAATCCCCATAGAAAACCTCTCCTGCTCTGGATAGTCCCTGTCTCGGACAGAGGTGGCAGCAGAGAGCACTGTGTCAGACTGGAAAGAAAACACCACTTTTTGCAGGACATACAGCAACTGATAACTATGGGAAGAATGGAGATTTTTAAATAGAAGTAAGTTACAGATCTATATAACTTTCTGAAACAGGTTGATTTGAAATATTTTTTTTTCGGTGTACCCCTTTAAGGCCCTTGGGCTTTGTTTATAGCACCCCATAAGAGAGGGTAGGTGAAATTGGTGGCAGCCTAATTTTTTAAGCATTACTGACAGTAAAAAAAAATCTTTTAATATGTGGTAAAGACACATCAAAAGTTTTCATCTGTTGGGGACCCACACCAATCTCTGAATGTAGGGGGCGCTGCCAGAGCATACTTGGTGTAGTGGCAATCTTTATTTTGAACCACCGCCCGATGCACAGCGCTGATCTATTCCCAGTCACCAGCTGGCCTAAAGCACTGGAGCCAGATGACTGGGAAAGAGACTGGCGCCATGCACAGGAATCGGGCTGCGGTTCAAAAAAGGACCGCAGGACCAGCATCCCCGTACCGGTGCTGATCTATTGATGTTAAAATCTTAAAGCGATGAACCTGCTGGTACATTCGCTTTAAGGAGCTCTGGCAAAGCATACAAGGTGTGGTGCCTATCGGAGGATTGGCCAATCATTTCAGGGATAATTTGATTGGTGTGTGTGTGTGTGTGTGTGGGGGATCCCAATGAGTGAAACCCCCCCCCCCCCACCACCACCAAATCAGCCTCTCATTGCCTATCCTGTGGATGGGAGATGACAATGAAATGGGAATACCCCTTTAACTAAGAAACATCCAAATAGAATGATTAACACATACTGTAAAATAGGAAGAGTCAATTCTGCTGAGAATTGCACCGAACTTCATATTTTGTTTAGCCAAAGAGACTCAGCGAATGCAATCACGAGCCATGCTAAGAAGTGACAGTGGTAAACAGCGTCCGCAGCCATTGCTAAACACGCTTATGCAGATGACGGAAATGAAGTGTTTATGCAGATTTTAATCTCGTCTCTGGAGCTTGCTAATTATAAGGAAAGCTCGGCAAGTGACACGTTATTAAGCTTGTTATGATAGCAGCTTTCTTTATTTAACAGCCATGTTAGTGGCAGAATCAAGCAACACTGTACATCGTTGTCATTGCAAATAATCTAGACAGGGCCAAGGATGATAACGGAGACTTCCAAACTAATGTGGTATTTATCTTGCGCGAGATCGGCATCCACAAAATGGAGTCTTTATTGAGGACATAATGAGGCAGAGGGAGCAGTACTCATGTTTGGATCATATATCTTGACAGGTGTGTACACATATCTCATTGTGTAAGAATTTATCATTATCATTTACAATGTATGTATTTCTATGTTAGGGTATGTGCACACTACAGAATACGTGTGGAGATTTCAAGCAGATTCCGCTGCGCGGCCTCCGCTTGAATTTCCACCCGTCCCATAACTCAATGATATTCGCCGGTGAATTCCGCCGTCCACCCAAAGAATTGACATGGATGGGTGAAACTTCAAGAGGAGGCCATGTGGCAGAATCCACTTTAAGTCTCCAAACGTATTCCGTAGTGTGCGTATACCTTATTCTTGCAATCGCTCCATTTAGTTTCTTTTATAGTCTTGTAGACAATTTAGCCGCCTGATCAGGGGTGAGGAGTTACCTCCATGATAGCTTAAAGTGTAACTGTCATTTAATTTTCTGTTGCAGAAATCAATAGTACAAATGATTCTAAGAAACTCTGTAATAGGTTTTATTCGGAAAAAAAGCCTCTTTCTGTACTCAAAAAGCTGTTTTCCTACCTCTCCTCCCCCTGACTTCTTATCTGTGCATTATCAGGCAAAGCGGTCTACATTACAGAGGAGCAAAGTGAAGACGGGTTTACTAAGTCCCATTATAACCTATGAAGGGTTGAGAGGACGAGGGGGATGAGTAAGCAGGAAGAGCAGACAAGTAGCTTGGCCGTTTGGAGACTGTCTGGGCAGATAAAACGCTGGATTCAGATGTCAGAAAGGTTGGTGTTTATCTTGGAGCTTTGTGAGAAAAGATTGCAGGATGATGTTTTGTGCAGGGATGACTTTTCTCTTCTTTGTGCTCACTCATCCCCCTCGGCCCCTTCTAAAGTGAGAGGGAAAACTGCTTTTTGAGTACAGAAGAATAAAATGCTTAATAAAACCTACTACAGAGTTTCTTAAAATTGCTTGTACTATTCATACTTATTGATTCCTAAAAAAAATGTACATTTAAATGACAGTTATGCTTTAATGTTAATGGGCTGGCTCTAGGTCTATGTGCGCTTTTGGGGTCAACAGCTATCAAATACTAAGTCTACCCTATCAAACCATTATCATGACAAGCAAGGAGCATATGTATCAATATTTCTATGTGCTGGTTCTAGGGTTAGACGGTGACTAGAGATAAGCATGCTCGAATCTGATCATTCGCCATTTTAATACTGGCAGCTGGAGAAGTTGGACATACATACAGCCTATTATAAACTTAAAGACACTCTGTCAGTAGGTTTATGCTGCATAAACTAGTGACAGAGAAGCTGAACAGCATTATGTATCACTTACATTGTTCTGTGCAGGGGATTCAGAGATATCCTCTTGAATAACATAGACAATAAGTAGTCCTCTCCATTATGTGCATGAGTCCAGTAATC
Organism: Dendropsophus ebraccatus; assembly: GCF_027789765.1. Classification (NCBI taxonomy): domain Eukaryota; kingdom Metazoa; phylum Chordata; class Amphibia; order Anura; family Hylidae; genus Dendropsophus; species Dendropsophus ebraccatus. The sequence continues at coordinate 189,739,694 of NC_091455.1, forward strand.
CTCATTGTTCAAACCCCGCCCACCAGCTGCTGATTGGCAGTTATCTATCCATGCTGTGTATAGGCAGTCAACTATCAATCAGCAACTGGAGAGCGGGTGGAGGGGCGTGGTAAGAATCCTATTCTCCTGCATATTAGGAGAACGGCTGAACAAAATGATGTAAGCAATACACCGATCTGTTCAGCATTTCTGTAATTTCTGTCAAGGTGGCATAAACCTAGTGACAGATTCCCTTTAAGTGCATACACTGAGTAAGAAGATTATATGAAAAATAAAAATAGTGTTCCTCTCCTGGTATTGGTTCAACCCCCCCACAACAAACTATTTTTAAACCAAGAGGGTCTACCAGTTGCTCGGCCACTGTCCCGAGCCACAGAATAGCCATAGGACTTGCCTAGATGGTAAATACTTTTTGAGCTATTAGGAAATCTTTATATTCTCCCATAAGCCTAGAAGAACTGTCTTCATAATGTAGTTTAATTTGACCGCAATTTGGATGTAAAACCAAGGACCTCCTACAATAGTTACTCTACACTCACTAAGAATGTATGGTCCCGAAATACTAAATGATACCTAAGATGATTCATGTAAGGTAGATAAATGAAAGCTGAGGGCACTCACCGGATTGTTGCGATACTTACTTTTCATTTCAACATGGGTAAAACACTTCGTTGACTCACATCATGGGACGGCAGATGCCTCAATCCTACATGTACAACTCACATATGACGGCCATTTCACGCCCGTGCGCGCTTCATCAGCTGATGCGCCATAATCATCAGCTGATGAACATGCACATGAGCGCGAAATGGCCGTCATGTGTGAGTTGTACATGTAGGATTGTGGCGTCTGCCGTCCCAAGATGTGTGTCAACGAAAGGTTTTACCTAAGTTGGGATGAAGTAAAGAAGTATCACAACGATCTGGTGAGTGCCCTCAGCTTTCATTTATTTACCTAACATGAATTACGTCTACTTCTAGAGGTGCACCCCGGTGCAATTTGTTTGCGGGTCCGCATCCGTTTCAAAGTCCAACCAAGGGTTTCTTGGGAACAGTGCCGGTGAACCTTTCTACATTTCTGTGATACCTATGTTGACATACAGCAGGAACGTACATGCAGCTGGGAAGTGATAGCCGGAATGTTCTCTAGACTTAACACCATGACAGCCACAATGAATTTGGTTCTTCCCCCATATACCGATAGCCACAGGACACAGATGAAATACAGATGCGGAGAGATCAATCAGGAATCGAAGACGTAAATGTGAACTGAATTAACAGACACTCCGCACGCACACGAGAGACACAGAATAAAACAGATTAGGCAACATCTTCTCCCTGTAGACCTTGTCATGCTGCATTCGTGCTGAATAAAATGATGTAAATTCCCCACAGATATGAAATTTTATGAAAGCAAGACAACAGGAAAATATATTTACCAGCCAAAGTTTTACTTCATAAAACAAAGAAGAACTGCAGAAAATATTTGTTAAAGTATCTGGATGAATTTGCTCAACCAGGGCCGTGATGGTGACTGACTGTGATACGAATGACTCAATAGAGTCCAAAGACGTGGGAGTAATCAGAGGCGGCTACATGTCCAGTAATTACACCGATCACATAGTTCAACGGAAATTGCTTAAACCTTAAAATAGGATGGTTACGGCATATCCAATATGATTTATAAATGGATATCTTTAGACTCTGACCGTGTAAATTATCAAGCGATCAGCCATTTATTCCCAGGCCTTAATGACTTCCATTAACATAGTTACATAGGTTGGAAAAAAGACACATGCCCATCAAATTCACATCTCCTGGATGGAGCCTCATTTGCTCCAGTGGAAAGTAAAACAACCCAGCACACCCCCTACTAGTAGCAGTGATTTATAAACGGCTCTTAGATAAATTACGGTAATGTTACGATAATTTCTTTTGAAGTGTACCGGTCATGACATATAAAAATAAAACACCATAGACAATATATAGTTAATGCTTGCCTTACGTATGCTGTCGGTTTTAACTTCGCATTCTCATTGGTCTATTTAGTGCTCCATCGTGCTGCTCATGCTTCTGCATTCTGAGCTGGAACATGTTCATTCTTCAGCGCAGAGCGAGGAGGCGCACAAGCCTCCCATAGACTGTCATTATGACAGGGAGGCTGGCGGCATTCCGCGGCGGAACACCAGTTTTGCTCTCTGTGCACGTAGTCTTAGGGCCCTATTACACGGGACGATTATCGTGTGAAAAATCATTAAATCGTTCGAATTTAAACGATAATCGTTCTGTGTAATTCCACATTTGTTCGCTTAAGTTCTGCATTTTTTTTTACTAATGGTTCAGTGTAATTGCACATTTTTCATTGTTTTGCTGGGATCAGAAGGAGTAAACGATCATAGTAACGATAGCAATAACAATCGTAGTAACGATCGTAACGAACGATTATCGTTCTGTGTAATTGTGCGTTTACATAGACAGATTTATCTGACAGATCTTTGAAGCCAAAACCAGGAACAGACTATAAACAGGGAACAGGTCATAAAGGAAAGACTAGGATCTATCCTCTTTAGGGATGGTCCGAACCAAGTTCGGTTCGGGTTCGTATGAACCCGAACCCTTGGTAATGATTCCCGCTGTCTGCCTGCTCCGTGGAGCGGGCGGATCTAGCGGGAGGACCGCCTGGAAAACTGGGATACAGCCATAGCCATAGGCTGTATCCCAGTTTTCCAGGCGTTACTCCCGCTGTATCCGCCCGCTCCATGGAGTGGGCAGACAGCGGGAATCTGCTGCCGAGTGTTCGGGTTCATACGAACCTGAACCTCGGCAGGTTCGGACCATCCCTAATCCTCTTTTCAAATCCATTCCTGGCTTTGGCTTCCAAAATCTGTCAGATAAATCTTTCTGTGTAAATGCACCCTAATATGGTGAATGATTTCAGGTAATCGATAAACAATCTCGTTTGCGATCGTTTATTGTTAGTCGTTAATCGTTAAATTCGCTCCGTGTAATAGTACCCTTAGTTGCAAGACTTTTTGGGGGGACAGCAAATTGTTTGAATTTAAAATAAACACTTTCCCACTAGACTTTGTTATTTCACAGTATTTACTGCAAGTTCGTATACTGGTCTATTCAATGTGCACAGCATACAGCTATTATAAGCACATCGAGCTGTTATGTATACTTAGCAGCGTGAATCCTCAATTGTTTACTAGTGCAGTTTTTTTAAATCATAAGCTACTATACAAAGTTATAAATGAGGCAATTTTCACACACAGTAAAATAATATCAAAATACAGCTGGAATGTTGAGGTAAATTTACGGCCTTGTTTTCGATGTAATAATGTGTTCCACTGAAGTCAATGGGAAACTGGCCGGCAGTGCACACACAGAATACAATGATGGCCGTAACTAATTACGACCTTTGAAATAATAAACATGCTCATTATTTCCGACCGGCTTTTGCAAAAAAAAAAAACCCTGTTCACATATTGGTTATTTTAACTGAATGTCCAAAATTGGGAAATATTAAAGTGGTATTCTGGTCAGATAAAATACCTGTTGAATCATTCCCCTCCTGAAGGCTAACAATTCATTCCATACTTGTTATTATCTATTCAGTCTCCGTCCCCCAGTTCTCAGCTGCTGCTTTCTGCTGAAGACACAGAAAACTGTGTGAGACGTTCTCTCTCTTTCTCTCTAGCTTCCTGGGCAGCTGTTTCTGTGCTCTGTAATGCCGGAAGTGTTAATCTAAGGTCAAGCTGCTGTTAATCTCACTGTTTCAGTGATTTCCTATGGACAGCTGACCTCTTCTCATTTGCATATTGTGCGTGCAGACGAGTGGGCAGCGATTCTTTATCGGGGGCTTGGTGGGTTCTGCCCTGGGTGCCATGGTGCCATGGTTATGAACTTCTGCCCACAGACAAGGCTTTTATACTTGTTGCCAGTCCCCTTTTACTCTTCCTTTCAGTAATGCCAGGCTACTTCTAGCCTCCATGTTGTCTGCCAGGGAGGAAGTAATATGCTGAACACTGGTCCCTCTAAACACTTTTATTTTCTTGGAATAAAGAAATCCTAAAAATCTACGATTCAGAAATTTTTTTGAATTATTTTGACGTTTCACTCCATGGAAACTCCTGTGCGTCATCCTATATAGAATCTAAATGTAGATATATCCAGATAAAAACTAGTTGTGACATGATGGATGTTGAACACATCTGCTGGTGGTAATTGACACAAAGTTGGCTGGTTTTTCAGTCTGTATATAACCACAAATTTATTTCTGTTAATGTATATAGTGTTGGCTAAGAAAGTTCTGATGCGGCTGCGAGCGGATCATCCGTGCCGGGATGATCTTTTCTAAGACCGGTCGTTCCGTGACCTGGCCATGTCACGGACCGGCCAGTCTCATACAGCTTCTGAACATTACCTCAGGATGTATGTCTGCAGTCCAGGCATTCTCCATTGTATAGCACTAGCTAATGTCCTGTGCTTAGAGATGAGAGCATCTTGACCATGCTTGCGTTCGTCCAAACCCAATTGTGCGGCATTTAATTACCAGTGGCTAAAGAAGTTGAATGCAGCCCTAGGGAGTCCTGGAAAACATGGATACAGCCTATGGCTATGGCTATTCAACTTCTTCAGCCACCGGTAATCAAATGATGCTTTTGGGAAATTATTCACCATAGTACCAGAGTAAAACAGGCGGAGCTCTCCTCCACGGAATCCCGCTAGTCTCAGTGTGACACAGTGTCTCTATGGGATGGCTCGGGCACCTCCGCTTCCGTCACTTTTCGCCATTCCATAGAGGCACTGAGGCATGCGGGATTCCGTGGTGGAATTCCACCTATATTACTTAGTGTGAACACCAATTTTAATCGTAGTTATGATTGTTTGTATACTTTAAACACAAACAAAGGATGTGTACATACGAATGAATTTTCGTTAGTGGTTCGATCATTGCCTGCATATACACACAAAGTTTATTGGTTATATTTGAACAATAAAGCGATTTTTCGTACAATATTCTTTCTGTGTAAGAGACTCTTAGGCTATGTTCACACTACGTAAAAGTACGGCCGTTGTTGCTATCGACAACAATGTGGAACACTGCCTATTCTTCTATGGGAAAGACTGTAGTACCGGCCGGGATGATCTTAGCAGAGACTGGCCGTTCTGTGACCCAGTCGGGTCACGGGACGGCCGGTCTCTTAAGTAGTGTGAACATAGCCTTATACTGCATACTGTTTAGAGTGATAATAGCAGTTTAAAGGGAAAGATGGTTGCTTGCTTTCAAAAACAGCATCGCCCCCTAGGTTGTGTGTGGTATAACAACTCGCCTCCATTTATTTCAATAGAACTGAGCTGCAAAAGCACATAGTGCAAAGAAAGATACCGTGTTTCTCTAATTCAAGATAACCCCTTTAAGGAGCCCTAATGCACCTCCATATGCCTCAGATCTTTTCTGTTAGATTATGAATGAATCTGACACAAAAATAATGGCATGCTCGACTGGCTGCCATAATACAGACATATTCTTGCCTAGAAGCAATGCTTCCGAGGAAGAATAAACCCTAATAATATGGCACAGTATCAACCACCATCTGGTGACACTTAGAGAGTCTACAACTTTATAGTCTGGAGCCATAGGGACTTTGCAAACCTATTCCTATATGTAGAATTTTTGAAACCTATCACATTATGTAATTACTTTCGCCATTGTTACACGTGCGCTGATCTGTATTTTAAACTTAGACACCAAAGTGTCCTTTGCAGCATAAAATATTAGAATTCTTTTCTAAATACGCTCATCTGTGTCTATATAATATTGCTGGATAATATTATGTGTAAATCTCATCCAAAAAATGTGACTGTATCTCAGTAATTTATCTGAATGTGCCTATACTTTGTTCATATTAGCTAAGGAAACCACCGGGGGGTTAATTGGTTATAGAGAGTAGAAATGCTGTAATTATGGCCATAGCGGCTCGAAGAGGCGGCTATAAATACTTTTAATTTCATTGGAGAAGAATATTTATTTTAAAAGCTAACTTGTACATATTGTACGATAACAGTGTCAATGACACGTGCGTGACGCTTACAGAAATATTGCCATTATATAGAAATGATTGATTATGGCTCATAATTAGAGATGATCAAACTTTTCAAAGTTTTAGTTCAACTGGTTTCTGCAGAGGTTAAGGTTTGTCCAAACTGAACTACACTAAAATAACAAAAACATGCTATCAACATGCTTTGATAAGTAAATGTACACAAAAGAAGCTGGCAGAGGAGAAAGCAATCGGCATACAAAGGGATTTGGTCTATGTAAAGCTAGCATGTAGAAAATTAATTGTATGCAACTGCCTAATTGGATAAAATAATATAAATTATATTATTTTAAGGGAATGGGTATTTGCATAAAGTTATATTTTCTGTATTGCTAGCTTGGCATAGATGCCATCACTGTGAATGACGAGTGCTTCGTCCTTAGCCAGCTTATTTTATGCATATTTACTTATGACAGCATGTTTCCCTTCCAATGTTGCAGTTTTTTTGTTTCCTACCACAAAACTGGAATGAAAACGGGCTGTGATAAGTAAATATACACAAAAGAAGCTGTCTGAGGAAGGGGCACTCGGCATATGTGGTGATCACGTCTATCGTGCAAGGAGATTTACACTTTGAACAGAGTATTGGAACACCATCAGGTGGAAGAACATGCTCGCTCAACACTAGCTTATTATGATCGTGCACAAGTTGCGTCTGAGTTAGGAACAGCAGAGATCTGTAGGAGGACATCAGAGGAGCACAGAAAGGTAAACATAAGCTCTTTTTTGTTTTTTATGTGTATTAAATTTTACGAACTCGTTCAGAACTTTTGTAACAAATCTTGTTTTAGCTCATCTCTGTTCATGATACATATTTTTACTCATGTCAATATATATGTATATATATATATATATATATATATATATATATATATATATTAAAACATCTGGCATCTTACGAAAATTCCTTGGTGCTCTATGCTGCCACCTCTGTCCAAAACAGTAGCAAATCCTCATAGAAAACCTGTACTGCTCATGATCCTTCACACGTGGTAACATATGTATTAATGAGATTGCCCTTATATTGCTTATAGAGGGGGTAGTGCATTTCCTTAAAGAGACACTAGCATATGGAATCCTATAAACTATGCAATGTTCCTTGGGGGAAAAGAGTATGCAAAGTTGCTCAAAGTAGCGAGAATTGGAATAACTTGCTCTAAACTGCCCCCTACTGGAGGCAGATTTTCTTCAAATTAATGTTCCACCCTTAAAGAGCCTTAAAACATGATTGGGGATTTAATACCAAGCCAGAATTTCTCATAGAAGGGAGAGCTACAAACTACCGTACATATAACCTGTTGCTTTCCTAATGATGGCGTTCAAGGTAATAGAAGGAATAGGTGGATTGCAGAACTAATTATGAAATTTGGGTCTAATATTTTTAATGACAAAAGACAGCAAAGGGGGTCGTATTACCATAAACAAACACGTGTTGGACAGTACAGATATCTTTATACCTAGGCAAGTGACTATAATGAGTGGGCATACTCTACCATCTAGAGAAGATAGAAGGTTTACACTACATCACTACATATGAAGATTCTTTACTGTAAGAGCAGTGAGACTATCGAACTCTCTGCCACGTGATGTGATGACTGATTTATTGAATTCATTGGATACATTTCCTGAAAAAAAAATAATCTTAAGGTGGGACATTGATCCAGGGATTTATTATTGGATAGGGTTTTTTTTTTCTTTTGCCTTCCTCTGGATCAACACAGACCCTTGTCTATTCTTCAAACTTATAGAGTAAGCTTGTGACTTTATTCCAGTCTGTAATATTCATGAGATTGTTAGCACATCCTGTTGGGGAGATGTTATCATTGCACCATATAGAAATACACTTGAGAAATGGATTTATGCTATTGAATATTTTGCGCAGAGTGGATATTAACTAGTTATTAGCTCTGTAAGCATCATGGCTTAAGTGCCAATTATCCAGAAGGGTTTCACATACAGCCAGATAATTAGAATCATTCTATCAAGATCACATGTGACATCTTGGAGTACTATGACTAATTTTGTTTAATTAGAATATGGTGAGTGTCAGACTGATATAGTCCATGCGCGCGCATGGTGTGCAAGCTCCCTGAGAAGCCCATGTACACTAAATGCCGCATGCATCAAGACTTACTATACAATATGTTCCTTTAAGGCTGATGTTGCAGAAAGTCTTTCTGTCATGTGACTTAACTGTCAACTATTATGAGGATAATTTTCATACTATAAAAGCTGTTTCTTCCTATATTATAGATAGAACACTATGTATTGGTGAGCAAGCATGCTCGGTCGAGCAGAGTGCACGAATGAGCATCGGGGTGCTCGATCGAGCTTAATGCACGACCAAGCACCTTGTGGTGCCTGGGTAAAGGTGGCCTTCAATAACTGACAGAGGAAGCATTGTTCGGCCATCACTTATATCTAACACCCTATTGTTTTTTTTTCTTTAAAAAGTTTGTATATTTTGTCCCTTGAAGGGATGTGTAAAAAAACATCCAAAAATTAGAATGGAAAAAAAAATGCATCTAATGTGTCTTGCACAAACTTATTGCATTTTTTTTGTTCTAATTTTTGATATTTCAAAGGATATTTCAATGGATGAAAAATGCAAAAATTTGAACGAAAGAAATGTAATAGCTTAACCAGGCCCCCCTCTGTTCTGCCGAGCAGGGGGAATCGGGGTAAAGGCTCAAGTATCCCATTGGTTTCAATGGGGTTCATTACTCGTGTCCAGCACTAAAGCATTGAAAAATGCTCTAATTGAGTAACAAGCACTTGCTCAAGACTAACTCTATGGAGTCAGAGGCTTTAGTTGGTAATTTGGTCCCTATTGACTCTGTTGAGTATGTGACTCAGTGTTAGTCCAGCATGGTCATCCTGTGACTGGTTTAGCGGGCGCTCAGTTGTCAAATGACAATAGTTTCTTTCCCCCCATTGGTACCTCCATGATTCGATCACAGAGTGCCAATTCTGAAAAAATATTTTGTTAAAAAGTATAAAAATAAAAAAGTAAATCCCCAAAAAGTTTTTCCTTAAAAATACCTTTATTTTGGCGAGAGGCTTTGGGCACCCTAGTATATGTCTGCTCATGTAGTGGACCTATCATATTATATCACTACATGAAACTACCCTGTCTCCTCTCTCCCTAGTCTTTGTTGTTATATTGTTTTACATGTTGGGCTCATGATATGTATAATTTAAACCTGATTGTCAGATTGCGCTCTGACACACCTATTTGACTGTTTATTCATACAGGCCATGTTTAGGCCACATTCTTGTACTTTGCATTCTTTTGCACTACAATAAATTTGATTTGTTTGACACTAAAAAAATACCTTTATTTTGGAACGGTATAAATGGAACTAAAATAATAAAAAAAAACTATTGTTCATTCATCAAAAATGGATAAAAAAGGATTAAAATAATGTAAACATGAGTTATCCTACAAGATTAAGCTCTGTAGGTGAAAAACTATATATTTTTTTTTCCGGCAAAAGTACAGTACTAAAACTTAAGCGCTATATAGATATTTTATAGAAATACTTACATATATATATATATATATATATATATATATATATATATATATATATTATAATATAAATAATTAATTATATAATATAAAAATAAATATAATAAATATTAATATGTATATAATATAAATATTATATAAATATATATATTTTATAGAAATACTTACAATATTTACAGGATACTGTATAATAAACAAGTTGTAAAATAAGTCAATATATAAACATAGAAACAAACAATGGTGGACTATATGATATCTGGGCCTTTGTCAATGATACGGAAAGCATAAAAGAATAAAGACAAAGGAAGTAAGGAGCGAAATATATTTTCCTTTAGGAACATAACACCTGCTATAATATGATCACGCTACATGTTGTAGGAGGTAGGGCTTGTGTATAATATAGTTCTGAATCATTCTCAGTATTAATTGAAAATGCATGCTTGAAAAGAAGTAGATACAGTATATTCAATTCACAAGACATTAGCCTACGGGGGGATGAAAGTGAAGGTATGAGAGGGGTCTTCGGTAAATAATACATAATGAAGGAAAGGCTTGTAGCTGCTTGACCTTGATTAACCTTCATGCAGGCTTCTTGCACAATTACTACGGTTTAGAAGAACGGAAGGGAACCATGTCATTTGTCTACAAGAAAGGTATTTGCTTACCGCTAAGGAGAGGATGATTATGCCGATACGGAGCTGGCAATTTACCAATCTCTTCTATTCTGTGGCTCATTACCCTGGACAGGTGGCCTGTGTGGTGTAGGCTGCCGACGATAATGCTGTGCACGTAAATAGGCTCGATGAAGTGACTAAGAAGAGCACCCTGTAACCCCAGGATATTCCATCTGGACAAAGAAATTGAAATTACACCGGTCAGAAAATACAGAATCAGGTGATTACAAACTGCAGCTCTAGTGAAAGAACTTAAGGTACCTGCTGACAAAATCAGAAACATACGGGGTGTCCGGAGCTATGGAGCGAGAATTGCCAGGACTCAGGAGTATGCTAGGACTTGTAATTGAATGACAGCTGGAGATAAGCAGTTGTCTATAGTATACTAACTTTGAAAAAAACCTTTATATTTAAAGTGTCACTGTCGTCATAACTTTCAAAATCTAAACCAACAGTAGATGTGATATAAAACAAGTTTGCGATATACATTCATTTTTTTTATATATATATCGAGGAGAACACGGCACTTCCTGTTTTCTGACAAGAGTCAGAAAACAGGAAGTCCTGTGTATCTCCGGCCATCTGAGCACTCACAGAAAGAAAGCAGTCATGTGATTGATGGACACATTGAGCCGTGACTCTCTGTACTGGCCGGAATTCCTGTGTTTAGTCTGTTTTTTTAAACCAGCACAAGTCAGAAAATCTGCCTTCAGGAGACAGGACCTGGATTTCTGGTAAGTACAGCTTTGTTTTACAGCACGATAACAACAAAAAAATAATGAATGTAAAATGCAGACTTGCTTTATATCACATCTACTGTTGATTTAGATTTTTGAAAGTTATAACAACAGGGACACTTTAACCCAAAAATTAGCAAACTTGAGTGTCACTCATCCTATAGGGAATTGTTTCCCTAGACATTCCTTCTGCATATGCCTTACCAGGGTATCTGAAAGTAATAAAGGGTTTTCCTCCATTCTATTATCCAGAATGTAGAACTACTACAAAGGGCATGTAACCTTCTTGCATTACTTACAGTTTTAGTGGCTGCAATGTACTGTTTCACTGTTTGTATGTGGGTATATACTTATTTAAGTTGAGGTGCCACCTATAGGTTGTCTGCCATCTTGATTCCTTCTGTCCCTCTGATATGGCCATCATAATACAGCCCATATTTCCATGATGCCTTTGACATTGCACATGCAGAGGGGGTAGGGGGTTATTAATGCAGCAAGTAATAGATCAGCAACAGAGAACTTTTATTTCCTAACTCATTCTATAAAGTCCAAAATCCATTAAATTTCATTGCTTTGTTAGAGACAACTTTTAAAAACAAACATGTTGAGTAAGGGCGCAGCATGGGCTTCAAACGCATCAGTTGGATTTATTTTATTTTTTTAAACAAAATTTTATTCACATCCAGTTCCATACAAGGCTACATCCAATACATGTAATGACAGGAGTAAGAATTGTACACATAGTAATAAAATCATGTATCAGGTACCAATAAAAATTCAAAAAGGTCCACTAAATTTCTTTTTATACAAAAACAGTGGGCCAAGAGATGGAACAGTCCACTTTCTCCGTTGAATGTTACTTTCATAAGGGTCTCCATGACCAGCAGAAGAAGGAATGAAATAGTTGCTCCCATCTGAGAACACCTGATAATATTGCTTGGTCACCAACCTCTCCAGGAAACAACCATCCCCATAACACAAAAACATTGCCAGAAAACATGGATTTGATGTGCATGTTTGTTTCTAAAAGCTGGGATTTCAATGGATTTATTGCTGCTGCTAGACTATTTTTGTATGACATACTTACCTGGGATCCTGGCACTTATGCACCTACATTAAACTCCTGACCTTCCCTACAGAAGAAGAGGAGCTGATACACCTCTTTAACTTTATATCCACAAACGTTAATAAATAAAAAGACATGAAATACTGGGGAAATAATATTCATCCAAATGCCGAGAAGAATAATTTCCTTGATGGCAGAAATAATATTTACTCTACTAATAACTATTATTATTATTACTATTGTTATCCATCATCATAATAATATCTCACAGCTCCAAACCTTTAAGGGCTTTCTTGTTCTTTCAGTAAGAAGCAATATTACCTAGGATATGCAAAGGTCTTTATTCACGAAAACTTTTCTAACCAAATGTGACAGTATCGCCAGCAGCAACAACGGGATCGGTTTTCTCTTTTTGACCTTGGCCAAAGGAAAAAAAACATTGCTTTGGGCAACACTAACACTTTTTGTTAGAACAGTGGAGTATGAGCAAGTGTTGAGTCAATCACAATAACGTCTCCTTGATGCTTCTGCACATCCTTTTCCTAACTTTTTTTTGGACTGATCTGTACATAATAATCAAAATGAGTATAGTATGATTTGGGCGATATACACACAATGTATTATGGGGCTTCAAATACTTCTGTTTTACATGCATACTGAGCCTTATATTTTCATGTGTTTTTTTCCTTTTTGAAGAATTTTTATGCATGCATTAATGAGCATTTTTGGAGTGTTTTCATGCCGTTTATGGGAATTTTATGCAAATAAGGTCTTTGTGTTCAATTTTTAATAGTCTTGAAGTGTTTATGAGCAAAAAAAAAAGGCAAAAACACATAAATGATGTGCAAACAATATGCATGTTGCATGTAAAATATACATATTGGGATTATGCATTTTAGAGACTTTTCTGTCAGATATGAAAAGGGGGCGTCTCATGTGCAAAAAGAGGCGTGGTCCTAGCTGCACCAAACATGAACATCTGGCTGAACTTTTTGATGACCATCATAATTGTGGGCATAACAAAAACAAACTTGCACCCTATTTATTATATGTTATATATATAGAGATGAGCAAACTTGTCAAAAATTCAGGTTCAGCATTTGACTCCTGCTACCTGAAGAAGGTGGATGCCGCCCGAAGACTGTCTGGAAAACATGGAGCAGTCATACTACAAATCCGAACTTTCGGCAACTTTGCTCATCTCTAGTTGTATGTCTTACCAAACCCAGAGGTGGGTCCAAAACACAATAAAAGGTGGCAACCTTTCCAATATAGGTTTTCTCAGTGTTGGTTTGACCCCTGGTTATAGTGAAAATATTGATGGCCAAAATACTATATGTGAACCAAGCCTATGGCTGTGTTCACACATACTCTGGAGAGCAGGAAAGTTTCTACCATGCTGATACTTCTGCGGACGAATGTTACCAATGTTGTAGCGACATTAGGCTGGTATTGGTCAGTGCATGGGGACGTGATTTTCACTTGCACCAGATGTCCGCAACATGCTCCCACATCCCTCTCATCTTTGGAAGTTATCAGCATTGATAGGCAGATGGAGAAAGTGGACCACAAGCAAAATGTTGCCTTTTTTAAGCATTTTTTTCCTTCTTTTGGTCCAAATGCTTTAAAAATATCTATGTGTGAACGTTGACTAAAATTGCACATCGAAGAAGCAGCAGCCTCCATGTTAAGGCCACATTCACACTTTGTAAGACAGTGGCCGTACTGTGACCCGGCCATGTGATAAAACGGCCCCTGTCTGTGTAGTTCAGCCAGGCCGGTATTCGCAGTATCGCCCGGATGAACATCACTTCTTTTTAACTGGAATGCGCGGGTGTGCCCGCGTTCCAATTAGCCATAGCACACAATGTAAAGTGCGGCTGGAGCCGCACTTTACATTGTCTGCACTGTGAATTTTTAATGAATAGCGGATACACAAAAATTTTTTGTCAGTTTTTTTGTGCGGCCGCATTAAATCCTGGTCGAAGTTTATACAGTGTGTATACACTGGGCGGCCGGGATTCCATAGTAAATTAAAGTCTTTAAATAATGTCCGTTCTTGCAAACCTGCAATGTTTGTTGTTTAATGAAATTATACATTGTGTGAATGTGGCCTAAATAAGAAGTATACTTTATCATGATACAATGTAGGTGGGGGGGCCCCGTTACAGATTTTGTATATGGGCCTAGAAGCTTCGAGTTATCTCACAATAAAACACACACATATTGTATACGCCTCTGGCCACCGGTAGTGACCCAGATCCTCCATGCATAAGGAGTGTCCTCTAGGCAGGAAAGGTCATCTGCCATTATTGCTCTTAGCTATTTCCTTCCTTCCACAAATAAGGAAGCCATAATCCGCTTTTCTTTCTTTTTTTTTTTTTGTAATAAAATGGGCATTTTGCAGCTAATTTCTAACATCCTCGTCCTGTTCATTAATTAGCATTTCTCCATCGTTAGGGCAATTATTGTTCTGCCTCTATGCAATGAATCTCTTTTCATGATTAATCAGGAGTCATTATATTTTCCCTTTCCCATAGCAGTCAATTACCACGGAATCCTTCCCATTAATTACCAAATGTTTTAAACCGCCACATCGTACCTGAGGAGCAATCTGCTTAAGGAACCTGTGACACTAAGCACTTCACAACAAAAAAAAAAGAGGGGGGGGGACCCTTTAAATTTTATTCCTAAAAACACAAGCAATTTAGCTTGCTATATTAATTTGCCTCAGAAGCAGAGCTGTGAATTAGAAACATCTTTTAATCTCATGCTAGAAAAGGCAGCCATCTGGCTGCTGAGAATTTTTTATTTTTTTTTCCCCGAGAATCTTCTTCTCTCACTCTGCAAATACAGGTCATTAAAGTAATGTGTTCATCTACATAAAACTCAAATGGAATATAAAAGGTAATATTTATATACAAACAATTTAGTCCCACAATTTAAACAGTCATTGATTTTATGAAACATTTACTTTAGACTATCGGATTTGCATATCTCCGGTCGGCAATTCCTCCATGTAATGTAATATTTGGAAAGAAAGGAATAGCATTAAATACTCACCTTTTCAAAATGCTAAATGAACAATTAAGGTGGCGGAAGGATGAGCTTGGTTCTGTGCTTGCCAATTTTTTTTTTTATTATGTGGTTTATGTCTATATATATATTTTTTTATTCTAATAAATGATTTTGAATATGTAAGCGCTGTTTTGGCTTGAGGAATGAGTACAAGCTTTGCGGTGGTGGTGGGGTTGGGGCAAACGGTATAAACGGTATATATTATCTATATACAATGGAGCCAAGAAGTTGGCGGGCTGGAGTGCACACATGCGCCATAGGTTTTGGAACATTGTGTTCCATAGCAGTTTGTGTTCCATAAGGTTTGAACCTAAATGGCGAATTCTCTTGGAGAGAAGTGTCCCTATTTACACTTTGTACTTTGGCTGATATCTAATTTTTGTTAAGTGCGAACGATTCCATCTTAATTAGATATATTTTATACCTTCCTCCCCGCTCTGTAGTTGTTCCCTCATACTGTATACACCTCTTCTGCAGGTTGTCCCCATACTGTTTACCTCCCTCCTCTGTAGTTGTTCCCCTGTAGTGTATACATCCCCCTCTGCAGGTATTCCCCATACTGTATACCCCCCCCTGTAGTTGTTCCCCTGTAGTGTATACATCCCCCTCTGCAGGTGGTCCCTATACTGTATACCCCCCCCCCTCTGTAGTTCTTCCCCTGTACTGTATACATAGCCTCATTGCAGTTGTTCCTCCATACTGTATATACTTCCTCTGCAGGTAGTCCCCATACTGTATACCCCCCCCCTCTGTAGTTCTTCCCCCATACTGTATACCCCCCCCTGTAGTTCTTCTCCCATACTGTATACATAGCCTCATTGCAGTTGTTCCCCTATACTGTATATACTTCCTCTGCAGGTAGTTCCCATACTGTATACCTCCCCCCTCTGTAGGTCTGCCCCCATACTATATACATACTCTTTTGCGGGTGTTCCCCATACTGTATACCTCCCCCCTCTGTAGGTCTGCCCCCATACTATATACATACTCTTTTGCGGGTATTCCCCATACTGTATACCTCCCTCTCCTCTGTAGTGGCCCACGTACCCTCCATCTCCCCATATTCAGTGTCCCCTACTGTGCCTCTTTTTACCCCTCCTGCCTCCCCTGTAGCCTGGTTTAAGCAGGTGGAGGCGGAGTCTGGCCTTGATTAACAGTATCAGGCATCTGGTCAGTAGGGCTTATTTTTGGAGTAGGGATTATGTTTCAAGCCTACTGAAGTCTTATTTTAGGGGTAGGCCTTATTTTCAGAGAAATACTGAAATACACACTATAGGGGGAGATTTATCACACAAAATGGTGTAAAGTGAAACTGGCTCAGTTTCCCCTAGCCACCAATCAGATTCCACCTTTCATTTTCCAAAGAGTCTGTGAGGAATGAAAGGTGGAATCTGATTGGTTGCTAGGGGCAACTGAGCCAGTTTCACTTTACACCATGCTTGATAAATCTCCCCTATCTGGGCACAGCTCTAATGCCCAAATAGTCAGTCTGCACTTGGCCGTTTTAAGAGATTTTTTACTCTGAATATAAATGCAATGGATGAGATAAATGTCACCTTATCAAAGTGCAAATTCCCTTGTTCTGATCCCGGCAAATAGCACAGAAGATTTATCAATGAGTCATAAACTTTTCTGTTATTTTGATTCCAAATATCATCTATAAATCCTTCCTGCCAAAGATCCATTGTAAAAGCTTTATTGCTTTTCGACAAAACTTTCTCGTGTGATAATGAGAACAACAACAATACCTCGAAAAGTCAAGTGGCTGCCGATCGCCGGATCACAAATCCAATAGCTTATTTCTAATCAGAATCAATGTTAACTGGGAAATCTCCACAGCCAGAAGTGGGCGAGAAATTCCTCCCTCATTTGTTCAAACACTTGATATTACAGCGCTGTTTACCCAGACAAAATCCCTTGTCCAGTTTTCAATAAAGTTAAACCTTAAGTAAATATTTTTTCCCCCATTTGTCAATCATAGAAATGCCATAGATGAAATAGGTGAAGCGCTCATAACCATCTTCAAGGATACGAGAAAAATACGCCTCTTCAGTAGGCGCAAATCATACTGTGGGGGCACAACTACAGATTATTAGATCGCTGAATTAGATGGGTTTAGTATAAAACAGAAGCGGCTTCTGCAGATCGGATGATAGAAATATAATGATTGTCATTATGGACATTTATTGTATATAAAGTAGGGCTATATTGTTCTCTGCTGTGTATACCTAACCTTAGTCTATGTAACCTGCATAATCCTATAAAGAGGTTCTCTATCTATCTATCTATCTATCTTTCTATCATAATGTATCTACACATCACTATTGTTTGGTAATGAATGGTGAAGGGAAAGGCTGTAGCTGGAAAAAAAAAAAAAGGGATACTCACCTCCTCCCTATACCCTACCATATGCATCCTGGATGACCAGCGATTCCTGATTTCCTATTGACAGACATGAAGCGCCTGCTCAGTCATTGGTCAATGAGTGTATACTCACTTTGTATGAAGATAATAAAGGAAAAAGTGCTTCTTGGCCAGGACTACACTCTTGGGAAAGATACTGCAAGGGATCAGGTGAGTATCAGATTTTTTTTCCCCATTTTTATCCCAGCTACAGCTCATATACCACAATTTAGTGGCATGGGACTACACCAATAACAAGCTGTAGGGGACTGATAGAAGTGAGTTTGACAAACTGCAGTATTTTCTTTTTTATATTATCATGTTGGTATTATTGCTTTCCTTATACTTGTTCTACAGACTTGTACAATAGTTTTTTTTTCCTACTATAGCTCTACTAATGGGTTAGCAGGGGAAGAACATGTAATATGTTAATGACACAATGTGATTCCTAGTCCAATAATCATGGTATGGTATACAGGGTTAGCTATACACAAAGACGTATTGGTATGGGAATCAGGTGGGGAGCCCATGCACAGGCGTCCTCTAGCTTCTTCTTACTCTGTTTCCTTTTTGTATTTGCTATATGCTATTGTATCTGCCATAAAGCTGACATTATTATTTCTACATTATGGTACACTGGTACTCATGTAAATGCAGTAAGGTTGACACTCGGAGGGATTTATTATGTGTGCAGTACTTCTCCACATGGTCACATATCTTTGTCTGCCCAATTTGGCCAAGGAACTTATGTCCAGCATTATAGCCATATGGCTGGTATAAGCAATATGTAAGATATTTTTTAGAGATGGTCCGAACCTGCCAAGGTTCGGGTTTGTACGAACCCGGACCCTCGGCATTGATTCCCGCTGTCTTAAACCTCCGTGCAGAGGGTGGATACAGCGGGAGGACTGCCTGGAAAATCGGGATGCAGCCACATCCATAGGCTGTATCCCAGTTTTCCAGGCGGTCTTCCCGTTTTATCCACCCTCTCCACGGAGGTTTAAGACAGCAGGAATCATCACAGAGAGTCAGGGTTCGTACGAACCCGAACTTCGGCAGGTTCCGACCATCCCTAATACTATTGTATAGCTCTTAAAAAGGCATGGTCGGTAATGATGAGTAGACTTGCCAAACTGTTTGGAATCAGCATTTGACTCCTGACTGGAGAAGTTGGATGATCCATGTTTTCCTTTGCAGCCCTAGAGCAGCATCCAACTTTTCCAGCCACCAGGAGTCAAATTCCAAGTGTTCAGGTTCAGAGAACGGTGCCGAACCGAAACAGTTCACTAAGTCTGCACAACACTACTGGCCAGCCAATGTATTTAATGGCAGCTACATAGTTAGTAAGGTAGCAAAAAGACACAAGTCAATTAAAGTTTAACGGAAGATGAAGGAGAGAGGGATGGATGGATAAATTCTACATTTTCAGCTATGCTAAATTTTATTGTTGTACATGGACAACCCCAAGTTATTTGTCAAGTTTTTCAGAATGTCTCTCCATTCTAGCTCATAGATTGGGATGAAATTCACTGGGGTTGTCTTCATTGGACTTTCCCGTGGCTGATAATGATATAGTTTTGGGAACTGTTAAACCACTTCTAGATAATGTTTCTATCTCTCTATACCATATTGTAAGCAATCAACACTAGAGATGAGTTAGTACTTCTCGATTGAGTAGGTATTCCATCGAGTAGTACATTATTCGAAATACTTGATTTCGATCGAGTATTCAATCCACACCCCAGTAAAAATTCAAAAAATTCAATTCCCCTCCCACCTTCCCTGACGTTTTTCTTTTAAACCAATAACTATGCAGGGGGGGGGGGGGGGGGACACAGGTACTAGGAGCACACAAGAAGTGGAAAAAAGCATCTGCATTCATTGGCTGGCTAAACCATGTGACCTTTACAGTAATAGAATAGGTGATTTGAGATTCAATTTCAGATGCTCCTTGAAGCTAGACAGGGAGACAGTGTATAGCAGAGACAGTCAGGTATTAGGTGATTTTAAGCAGGAGGGACCCCTAAAAGCCCTTGTTGGGGCTAAAGCTACAGAAAGAACACATTTATCTTAACATATACTGCTATTAAACTGGCTAGCAGTATATAGGTGTGTTCAGACAGGCAGGCAGCTGGAGTGAATTCACTGTGAGGAATAGGCTGCAGTGTATCTGTCTATATAAGGTATACGGCTGTATACACCTTGTGTGCCAAGGCCAAAAATAAAAGCTCGGTACTACTCTTTTGCGTGCTGTGCGGAATATAAAAAAAGTTGAACGCCTGCTGTAAGACATTCAGCTACGTCATAGAGAGGGTATACGGCTGTATACTCCTTGTGTGCCATGAGACCCACACTGCCTTATGTGTAATTAAGGGCATTTGAAAGTGGCAGATGAAAATTTAAAGAGGACATGTCTGGGATTCGATATTTGATTGAAAAGTCAAGTATCAGGGTCTACTCGACTCGATATTCAAAAATTCAAATATTTCACTACTTGCTCATCTCTAATCAGCATATTTACATTTAAACCATACAGTAAAAAATGAAGAATTAAAAGAGAAGATTTGCATCTGCAACATCTAGTACAAATGTAGTTTAACTGCTCCATTAAGATAACACAGCTGCTCGCAGCACAATCTGGGTCTGGTTCAATAAAATAAGTTCTGCTATTTGCACCTGCCAGCCGAGGTAACCATGCAGGAAGATGTTACCGCTCAGGCCGTGCTTAGCTCTGCCGGCACTGCATCGGGGAACATAACACCAAGACAGGTCATCTAAAGATCCTGAGCAAAGGAGGACATGGGTATGTATATATATATATATATATATATATATATATATATATATATATCAATAAAAAAGTGGACACGGCACTCGAGGAAAATGACGTGGTCGGTGCCAGCAGTATATACCCTTGAGGACCATGGGTATAAATGCATATAGTAAAAGAAAATCACTGCGGCACTCCGGAACAGCTCGTGTTCAAATCGTAAGGTTTATTTCTCCCACAAAGTGCATAAGCGACGTTTCAGCTCAATCCTTATGAGCTTTTCTCAAGCTGTGCAATATACATGTGTAACATCAAGCTTTAAATAGGTACAAAGTGGTTACTCCCACAAATCACGTGATCAATCAAAAAGCAGTGAAAAAAAGTGAAAGATGTAGATCGCATCTACAAAAGTACAGATATGCAAAACATAATGTGAAATGAGACATGATATACATGTCATAAGGTATACATATTAGAAATGTGCTATAGTGTCCAAAAATTGATAAAAGTCTTTCAGACATTCACAATTGAAGACAGGTGGGATGATCGGGTGAGCGATCATCCCACCTGTCTTCAATTGTGAATGTCTGAAAGACTTTTATCAATTTTTGGACACTATAGCACATTTCTAATATGTATACCTTATGACATGTATATCATGTCTCATTTCACATTATGTTTTGCATATCTGTACTTTTGTAGATGCGATCTACATCTTTCACTTTTTTTCACTGCTTTTTGATTGATCACGTGATTTGTGGGAGTAACCACTTTGTACCTATTTAAAGCTTGATGTTACACATGTATATTGCACAGCTTGAGAAAAGCTCATAAGGATTGAGCTGAAACGTCGCTTATGCACTTTGTGGGAGAAATAAACCTTACGATTTGAACACGAGCTGTTCCGGAGTGCCGCAGTGATTTTCTTTTAATATATATATATATATATATATATATATAGTTGAGTTTCTTTGAACGCAATATTCCCAATTGGGAAGGTCATCAATAACAAGCTGATTGGTAGGGGTCCATGTGTGCACAGATGGATGGACATTTTTCCATAGACTTTAATATTGCAAGTTATTAGATTCAAATTTTCGCTATATTTTATACCTATTTTACTGTCATGTTTGGCTTTTATTTTACTTTGTGAGAACATAGCCCAAAACTAGGAGCACCGATGGAAAATGGCACTTTTATATTGGTTGGTTATGTATGGTCGCTAATCTATATTGTAAGTATCCACTACTCTTACAATAAAGTAATATTTTCTTGTGTTGTTTCTGATCTTTCCACCAAATAAGCTCAAATTGTGTCCTCTTGTTCTTGTTTTTTTACAGTTTTTTTTAAAATTAAAAACATTTCCCTCCTGAACCTTATTTAGTCCTTTAACATATTTAAAGGTTTCCACCATGCCCCCCCCCTTTCCCTTCTTTCTTCCATACTGTACAGATTTAGATCCTTAAAGGGGTAATTCAAGAAAAAATAACTTGGCCCCCATCCATAGGATAGGCGACAAGTAAGACCTCTGTACCACCTTTGTTTTGAATACAGCCACGAATACGGCATGTGACCCGTGACTTTATTCATTCCTATGGAGCCGTTGTAAAGAGGCAAGTGATGTACTTCGCTCTCTCCAGCAGCTCTATTCATTCTCTATAGAGGCGCCGGAGAGAGATGAGTACAGCATTTGGCTCTTTTTCGATGGCTCCATAGGAGCCGTGGGCCGATATGGGGATCACCGTGCGGTACGGTAGTTGGACCCCCCTGCATTCTCTTACTTGCCAAGTAATTTTTTCTTGCAATGCCCCTTTAAGTCTTTCCTGATATGTTTCATACTTCGGACCATCCACCATATTTGTAGCTCGTCTTTGGACCCGTTCTATTTTATCAATATGTTTTTGTACGTGAGGTCTCCACATGTGGTCTCACTAGAGCTCTATACAGCGGGATCATCTTCCTCTTCCTCCTGGTTATATCCCCTTTTCCATTAAAGCAAATAGTAGAGCTGCTCTTCTCTTTGGCTAATAGATGATAAAGACCCCTTCTATTCATACTACATATAAATTGGTAATAGTTTCCACTAATCATATGAAAATACAATAAACACTGAAACAATGATATAACAATAAACAATAAAATAAAGAAAGCAAAATATGAATAAATTTATAAAAACATAACAGACAGGTGAAGTGTCTCCTCGGTCTACATTGACTCTAATGAAATGTATTTTTATATGTAAACAGCTAAGAGCAAAAAGAAACAAGAGAGGTTTGATATGTGGGGTGGATGGGCTACAGGCAACGTACTAAAATACTAGCGTCCATCAGGCTTTAACCAGAGTGACATGGAGCTGGTGGAAATCACTGGGAGGAAGAAACCAGACTATGTTCCCCATGTGATTTATCCGGTACGATCAAACTGTCTAAAGCAATCAGAAAAAGGGCTAAAAACATACAAAAGCCTGGAAGGACTTTGCCCTATTGCAGTCAAGGAAGCTTTTACATGATGCATTATACAGTACCTCTCTTGTCACCGAATTGTTTCTAAGAAAAAGTTACTAAAAAGAATTTGCATTTGAGTCTTTTTTATAGGAATTATCAAGAAAGCAGTAGTTTAAGGCTATGCTCACACACAGTATTTTGGTTGGTGTTTTTGAACAGTAAAATGGCTGGTTTATGGCTAAGAAAAATGTCCCCAGAAATAGTCATTTTTTGATAATTGAGTTTTGTTAAACTGGAAAAACGGCAGGTAATTAAAATCCAGTAAAATTTTATAGCTGTTAAATTCAGTGCTAGGTCCTTTTACAGGTCAAATAGAAAAGCAGTTTTTTTTAGGTGGCATGTCTGTGTCGAGGGTGGTGCTCGCAGTAAGAAAAAATCCTTTTTAAGCATTTTAAAAGTCCATTCTCGGCACTCACCATATCATACCGAAACGTCCCGTCATATGTATTTTTGATGACTTTTCTACAATAAAATAACTTTTACAGGTCAAAAACATCTGTTGTATGGAAAGTATTTTGCATGTCTTTTATGCAATTTTTATCTATTAAAAAATGGCTAAATTTCAGGCTATGTTCCACAATGTCTTTTTAGGTGAAATAGCGACTGTTATTTTTGTAATGACCAATAATGTTCAATATTTGCGGCTGTTATTTTTTAAAAGACAGCTGCCCTGTTGTGTAAACGTAGCCTTAAATTCATAAGAAAAAGGTTGTATAACGTTCTTAAGGCTATGTTCCATTGATTTCTATTGGACTGTTCACACTGTCCGTAGTTTTAAAGATTCGTAATCTGTGTTTTACAGAAGCATAAAAATTACTTACAATCTCTAGTACGGGCCACAATTGCAGTACGTATTCACCCATTGAGTCTACGGGGGAGATTTATCAAACATGGTGTAAAGTGAAACTGGCTCAGTTGCCCCTAGCAACCAATCAGATTCCACTTTTAATTTTTCAAAGAATCTGTGGGGAATGAAAAGTGGAATCTGATTGGTTGCTAGGGGCAGCTAAGACAATTCTACTTTACACCATATCCCACTATATGTATGAGATTGTCCGTAATTTGCTTTCCATTTTTTGTGGAGCCAAATGCACGGATACAGATTATAGATAAACCAACAAAACACAGCAATCACTGAACTCAAGGAGATCAATGAAAAAATTCCAATGAAGTACTCAATCAAGAGTCTCCACTGATGCCCCCCAAAATTTAAATATGCAAAACAAGAGTCCGTGGAGCCCCGGTTGCAAGTTACAAAACACGGGAATAGACAGATATCCCTAGCCTGTTGCCAGGGCCGTATTTACCACTAGGCACCCGTGGTCCGGTGTCTAGGGCAGCACCAGGGAGCAGGGGGACAGAAAAAACTTTTTTTTTTGTTTTTATTTTTTTAGTTTCCCTCCTCCCTTTTTAGACTTGCCAGTAAATCTGGTGTCTTTTCCAGGGGGGTGGGGGGTTTGGTGGTATTGATCAGGTCTGGTAGGTGCGTGTAGATAGGGCGTCTTCAGGTTTAGTGCCTAGGGCAGCAGCAGCTGTTAATACAGCCCTGCCTGTTGCCACAGGGTGCATCCATGATGGGGAGAGCACCACACCACCCAAAATCCTGCTCCACATTGACGAGGGGCAAATACCCTGAAACATCTGTCTGTGGATGGATGCCTGCCTTGGCAAGCCCTTGTCAAGTCGTAATGCTTGAGTTAGACTTTGACAAGAAGGGGCCACCCTGTTGTTTCCCTATTTATGTTCCAATACTCGCAACCGAGTGGGACTTAAGGGGCTACCTATCAGGGGGGTGTGGTGCTCTCCCCATCATGGAGGCACTCTGTGCCAACAGGCTAGAGATATCTGGCTATTCTCGCATTTTGAAACTCGGAACCAAGGCTCCACGGACTCTTGTTTTGCATATACAGATTGAAGATACACTATGGATGATTGTTTTGCTGATTGTGAATGACGATGGTGGACATAATATACAGTCCTGAAAAACTACTGAAGATATGAATGAGGTCTTTCACCTTTTCTTTTGCTGATGGAGATGAGCAAACTTACAGTAAGTTTGGGTTCGTGCCAATCCGATCGCTCTGCATTTAAATTCTGCAGCCTGGAAAACATGGATACAGCCATAGGCATTTCCAGGCATCCATCTTCTCCAAGCAGTGGGATTCAAATGCCGAGCGACTAGGTTTCCGCGAACCTAATCTTACTGTAAGTTCGCTCATCTCTAGTAACTGTACATCTAAAAAATTTACCTGGTAATTTTGTCCGTACAAGACATTGTGACTAGCTGCTCTCCCGATAAGACACCGTCCCACGTCTGTACTGCCGGTCGAGTCCTAATTGGAATAGTTCCTTCACCAGATTCTATCTTTGTACGAAGATGACCTCGAAATTTCCTCACTATGTGCTTGCACTTGTTTACTTAAAAGACAAAAAAATATATATAAATCAAACGGCGAAACAATCGGCCTTTGAATCCCGCTGTCTGCCCGTTCCATGGAGAAGGTGGAGATAGCCCGAGGACCACCTGGGAAACCTAGATATCTCAGCCATGTGATCCACTTGCCGGCTGCTCACTAATTCTAACAGGTTAACTATAATGACTATATTGACTATAAAAAGGCTAAGTTGTTGGAATTTGCTAGCGGCTAGGGTGAGGATCACATGGCTGCCATGCTCTCTCCCTGGCTAGATCTGCTGATCGCAGGGGGTCTCAGCAGTGAGACTCATTGTAGTCAATAACTCCCAAAAAGTGGTTACTCAATACATTTACTAGATATAAAGAAGAAAACAGACTGCAACAGCAAATAAAGGGACACAAAGGGGAACATTTTTGAAGCATACATCCGGGGCATAGGCCAGGGAGAAGGTGCATATTCGTCCCTTCTTCCTGGCGTACACTTACCGTATCCCCCATTCGCTCGACTGGCGGGCGCGGCAAGGTGGGGAGAAGGTGTGAAAGCAGGTGCAGATTTGGGTCTGGTTGGCCGGATTCACTTAGTGGGCGGGGAAAAGGAAGGGGCCGAATTTCATAAATCCCTCCCCAAATTTTTTCTAACCAAACGTAGATAAAAAGAACATACAAACACTTTATCATTGCCGATTTTCTTCCATTTTTCCTAAAGTTTTTCTCTAACTTTATATGAACAGGAGAAACTACGGCAAGGACTGGGAGTGTCTGTTATTATAGCGTCCATTGTTCTGCATCGAAATTGTTTTTCTCCCTTCGCTCTTTGTTGGAGTGGCCTCTGAACGTTCCTCTGTATAATACCTCAAATTAAAAACTATGAAATGAGTCATGGAAATTGCGGGAGCTAAGTTGTATTTCTCTTTGTAATTACCACATCAAATCGATGTCAGAATATCATTTCCTCGGCTTCTTTTTATGAGTTTAGATTACAAAGCAGCATGTGACTATATTATACTAATATATTCTAATTAACGCTTAGACGCCCACACATGGTAATGTTTTTCATATGACTATGACCAAAGAGCAAGGGGTCTTTGAGATTGTTGGGCTTTAAGTTGTGAATTTTTACAGGTACTACATGAAGGAGTGATGTGGTACTGTCAGGGCTAGTCCTCTTTGCTCATTGATCATTTCAAGTTATAATTCTATTATGAATAGCATTGATCAAACTTGCTGAATGTTCGGGTTAGGCAACGTTCTCCGAACCCTGAACGCTCTGCGTCTGACTGAAGCTAGATGCCACCCTAGAAAGTCCTGGAAAACATGGGTACAGCATAGGCTGTATCCATGTTCTCCTGGCAGCCCTAGGGCAGCATCCAACATTTCTAGATGCCAGGAGTCAAATGTTGAGCGTTCAGGGTTCAGAGAATGTTGCCGAACCCGAACATTCAGCAAGCTCTGTCAGTATTAATTATGCATAATTATGTAAGTTTCTATCCCATTGCTTGGTCATCATTATTAAGATCTCTCCACTGACAGATGTCACCAGTAGACATAGATATCAGGAGTGATGGAATTTCACTGCCAGACCACTTTGTTCTTGGAGAGATAAGCTGCTGCCAATATTCTTTTTTTTTTTAATCTTAGATTCAGAAGATTCGAGAAATAAAAAATAATTGTAAAGATTGACATAATCTTTCATCTAATAGGAATTTTCTGGGTTAGAAAACCCATGTGTATTATCTTTTATTAGGAAATTCTGAGTTAATAAAACCCTTTTCTATTAGCCAGAGCATAGAGAAGTTACAAAGAGTGTCTCCTGCTGCCATGTCCGCGCATTCCATAGATATCCCATTGCTTTCAATGGGCACTGTGCAATGCTTCATTTCCCCTGTGGTGGCGTTGCAGGGAAATTAAACATCTGCCCTTAGAATTGGGGAATTGGGTAATGACTGAAGCTTTGTGCGCATATTAATACTATATACACAGGCTGCCCATATGTTAAGAAATTTAGAAAAGTTGAATTTTTGAGTAATAAAATCAGCTGGATGGTGGAAATAGCTCTCGGGAGCCTGAGGGGACTGATATTGTGCATGTAAATGGTGATCACCGAAGCGTTTCTTTCATTGCACATGTGGATACACAGTAAAAGGTATAGATAAGGCGAAGGAAAAAGCAATCAAAAGAAAATCTGTTTGCCTGGAAAAGCATATGAAGAACAATAGGCTGCGTGGGAAGGCAAACATTACTGAGCGTTTCAGTGGTCCGACCTTATATGAGAAATGAGCAAATATCTGAACTTTCATTGTATTACATCATTATTGCTTCTTAAAGGGATTATCTAGTGCTCCAAAAACATGACCACTTTCTTCCAGAGACAGCACCACTCTTGTCTCCAGTTTGGGTGTAGGTTTTGAAACTCTGTTCCATTGAAGTGAATGGAGAACCCACACCTGAACTGGAGACAAGAGTGGTGTTTTCTCTGGAAAAAAGTGATCATGTTTTTGTAGTGCTGGATAACCCCTTTAACCTTACTTTTTGCTGGGACCGGCCTCGGGACCCCAGCTGGAAGTCATTTTCCCCCGAGTTGTGATGACGTCATGACTCGGGTGGGGGTCGGGGGGAGGCCTGTCCCAGCCGATGGACTGGCTGCTCAGCCAATCAGTTATGGAGAGGCGTCCCGCCCCTGTCACTGACTGGCTGAGCAGCCAGTACATCAGCCGGGTCGTGAGTGACATGTCAGCACTGAGAATCCTGGATTCCAGTGGGGGTCCTGAGGCCGGTGCAGGCACAGGGAGAGGTAAGTTTGTACTTATAATCAAATTCCCGGCTGCCGAATTCTAAAAATTGAGGACTTCTCCTTTAAATTGACACTGTCACCCCCTTTTTGCATTCTGACTTCTCTTCATAGATGTAAAGGGTAAATTTAGCAGTTTTCATACCTTATTTTACATCATACATCATGGTGCTTGTTCAAGTAAAAAGTCATCTTTTATCATCTGCAGATTGTGCTAAGTGGGCGGGGCTTCATAGAAACTGAGCCACCTAGCCCCGCCCACAGTGCCACCATAGGCCTTGCCCCTCTGTGATGCCATTGGCACATAGGCCAATGACATTGGAACAGGCCAACCATTGGAACAGGCTGGCCTAAAGGTCTAGGCCCCACCTCCTCTAGGTCGACCCATACCAATGGGCGTAAAGGGGGCGTCAAGTACGTCATGGAGGGGGGGGGGGGGGCTGCGGTGGTGCTGTTGGCGGGGCTAAGTGGTGCAGTTGCTGTGAAGCCCCGCTCACTTAGCACAGTCTGCAGATCACTATTTACTTGAACAAGCCACATGACGTATGATGTAAAATAAGGTATGAAAACCGGTAAATTTACCCTTTACACCTGTGTAGAGAAGTCGGAATGCAAAAAGGGGGATAACAGTATCACTTTAAGTAAGAAAATAATCAAATGAAAAAGAAAATCAAGGAAATAGATGAATGTATGAAGTCAAATCTTACAATCAGATGTGATCTCATAAGGAGAGTTGAGCCGAGCATCTCCACACGGCGACGTGCTAACATACAGATGGAATAAGATGCTATCCTTCAGTCGGAAACCTCCTTCTTTTAACCGGATGAAAACCGACCTTTCCCAGTCACTTTTGTGCTTGCTGTAAAGAGATAACATTTATTTATTACAGTGAAAGGATGGCTCGTCTAGTGTCATTACTACTTAGCATAGCAACATAGTGGTGGGATAGCAACGTGAAGTAGGTGACCATAACACAAGTGCAAAATAAATCTGGTATAAAATAGCTACTCCAGAGGAAAAAAAAACCTAATCAACTGGTGTCAGAAAGTTATACAGATTTGTAAATTACTTCTATTTAAAAATCTCAAGTCTTCCAATACTTATCAGCTGCTGTATGTTTTGCAGGATGTAGTGTATTCTTTCCTTTCTGACATAGTGCTCTTTGCTGCCATGCCAGGAACTGTTCAGGGCAGCAGCAAATCCCCATAGACCTCTCCTATTCTCTAGACTGGAAAGAATACACCACTTCCTGCAGGTGGTAAGTACCGGAAGACTTGAGATTTTTAAATAGAAGTAAATTACAACTCTGTATAACCTGACAACAATTGATTCGAAAACTTTTTTTTCCCCTCTGGAGTACTCCTTAAAAAAACCAACCTTTTGCCATGTCACACACAGGGACTTACTGCTGAGATGCACACTGATCAGGAGAACGAGACCTTCATTTTTCCACTGTCAATCATGTCTGTTTACTGACCCCATAGACTATAACGGAGCTGCCTTGATGAAGATCTCTGCCAGCCAGGGAGTGAAATGCTCTACCGTGTGCTTCTCCTCACTTTTTTTTTATTAAATGGGACAGTGTCCATTAAAATCTATAGTTCTTGAATTAGATATTCTTTTATTGTGGAATCCAATAATCAAAAATTCATAATAACCTGTCACAGAATTGCTTGATAATTTTATGTTTCAAAGAAGTGTTAGGTTACAGATGGACAATATCAAATATATCTTTGTCAGTGTTGATAGGCTTGCTACAATTTACAAACTGTTTTTCTCCCAGGCTCAGGTGCCAAGGAGGAGGGCCAAGCTGCTTAAGTGCCTTAGAACAGGATGTGGAAACAGGGCTCAGCACTGTAAACCGAGACCAGGAAATCAACCAACCAGGACAGGGTGGGGGGGACCCAGGAGGCAAATGATAGGACTAATGGTGTGTTTACACGGACAGATTTATCTGACAGATTTTTGAAGCCAAAGCCAGGAATGGATTAGAAAAGAGGAGACATCTTAGTCTTTCCTTTATGACTTGTTCCCTGTTTAAAGTCTGTTCCTGGTTTTGGCTTCAAAAATCTGTCAGATAAATCTGTCTGTGTAAGCGCACCATTAGGGCCATATTGGATGGGCTGACATTTCCCTGTAAGTGAGCGCTAGATTGGTGCTCACTTAAGGCCTATACACGGCTCGATAATCCAGCCAGCGGCTGATGATTTTTAAACATGTTCAAAAGCGAAGACAGAGCGATATTCTGCTTAAGGCCTGATCAGACAGGAAATCGTTCTGTGTTATCGGGTCCTTAGACAGTTTAGCCCGCCTCCTTGACACTTGAGAGGAAGAAAATATTTTATAAGAGGTACATGAGGTGAGAGGACCCTGCGCACGAAGGCTTACAACCTATAAGCAGGGGCACCTGAGAAAGTATGTGTTTGATATTTTCAGGTGTGTTCCCTTGAGGGCTGAGGGGGGTTGGCTAAAGCTCTGGCCAGAGGGGAAGGGTCAGAGATGTCAGGTGACACCCCTCAGGCCAACCCTTGCAGGTCTTAGATAAAAATGAGACTTAGGGAACATTTCAGTGTCACAAAGTTGGGGATCCAATCGAATTGGAGGAACCTATACCACACATCTCTGTGCTAAATATCCAAACTTTCTTATTTTATCCTTTTCATTTTTTATTGTTTGCAGTGCCTGTATGCCTTTTGATAACCATCTTTTTGTAACCAAGTAGTGTACATGTTTATGCATTAAACCTTTGATGGTTTGTTTTGTGCCCTAAAACGAACATAGTTAGCTCCGTGAAGAGTGCATGTGCGACCGTGTACTGTATGACCGGTTGGCTTACTCTACCGTGTGGGTGTGTCTGCTTGCATGTGGAACACTTTTGGGGTTTCCTGTCTCCCCAGTAACGTAACGGATAGGGTGGTGGCAGCAAAGTTGTGTATGTATGTTGGGTTTTGGTGTCTGGCAGCAGCTGGTGGGTCACGTGTATGACAGCGGCCTGTGGGTCCAGACACAGCAAAGTTTCATGTTTGCGTTAGCCAGTAAACAGGGAGTGTTCATGCAAAGTGAGTGTCTGGGTGTGCGGAAGGCTTCAGGTGGCAGTTTATGCTCGAGGTACGGCCCGTGAGCAGGGCGTAAAAGCACAAGTGCATGAGGTGAATTGACCTGTAGGGCTAGAGCAACCCAGGGGAACCCAGAGCTCCCAAACTCCTCTGATCCCCTTGTCTTGTCCTTTTTTTTGTCTTTGGTTTGGTCTCCCCCCCCTCCCCTTCTGGTCTTAGGGCCCTATTACACGGGACGATTATTGTGCGAAAAAACGTTAAATCGTTCAAAATTAAATGATAATCGTTCTGTGTAATTGCAGGCAACGATCGAAGAAATCGCTCGTATGTCATTGATCGTTGATTTAGATTTGAGCCTAAAATGATCATTAATCGTTCGCTGTAATTCCACGTTCGTTCGCTCAAGTTCCGCATTTTTTCACTAATCGTTCAGTGTAATTGCACATTGTTCATTGTTTTTCTAGGATCAGAAGGAATAAACGATCATAGTAACGATCGCAATAACATTCGTAGTAACGATCGTAATTAACAATTATCGTTCTGTGTAATATGGTAAACGATTTCAGGTTAACAATAAACAATCGCGTTTGTGATCGTTTATCGTTAGTCGTTAATCATTAAATATTGCTCCGTGTAATAGGACCTTTAGGTCTTTCCCCCTTTTGGTTAAATTTCCCCATCCCCTAGTAACGTCGCGGCCGGGGTTGGTGCATGTTCGTGACAAATATAAGGTTTATATGACAAATATGGCCTGAAAGATTCCTTTAACTTCCAAAAATAAGTAACTTATTACATCTATAATTCTTAAAAAGTGAAACTTTTCTAGTTGTTACGATGTGCAAGCACTTAAAAAAAACAAACTTTTAAAATAAAATTTAACAAATTCCATAAATATTGTGTACTCAACTTGTTCCTACCAGGGCCTTGTGAATTATCAGGACTTTCTATGTTGGTAATGGCTTTGCTTAATCTGAAACACAAGGACATTTTGAGTACAGAGCAAAAGCAAATAGCCTAAATTTCGTCACCACGGGAGGCGGCAAATCTCGCTTTCCATCGAGCCTTTTGCTTAAGTCAGTTCAGTTCTAAGTTTTTCATGAATTATGTAAACAAATATCTCAAAGTATCCCTTGACTTTCGCAAATCTAATTCTTCATGAAAGAAAATCTGCTTTCATGAACCAGACACTGAAAGATGAAAGATGGATTAAATCTCTTTGCGCACTCCCTTCAAATACTGGTCACTTGGAATCATGGAATAAATAGACGTCTTCATGAATCGGAGCGTGGATCAGACATCTAGAGGACAGATTTGCCCTGCGGCAGATCACATAACATGCGGTGTCGTCAGCACATTTCAATTTACCTTAAATGCAGTTCCAGCTGAGTATAAAGGAAGTGGATGAAAGCTCTCCGCACTACGACCTCCGCATGGCAATCATTGACCACCAGCCCTTGGTCATTAAGGTATTCTCCATTGATACATTTGGTGCCGGATGAGAGAGCAATGACTTGTGCTTGCCTCAGGTCTAAACCTAAGAAACAAAAAGATGCAATAATGTAACAGTCTTCAAAAACATTTGTATAAATAATCAACATTTTTTTTTATTTTCCTTTTATTTCAAATGAATATATGATATGCATGGGAATATATTAGTAGTTATATGGTATATACTGTATAGTTAGTTTTATTTAAAAAAAAAAAATTCCATCAAGATTCATCTTTTGCAGAGACCATCTGTTTGGTCAAAAGAGGGAATGACAAACCAGGTCGACTGCAGTCAAGAGGAAAAAAAAAACTTTCCTGAAATCAAATGTTATGTCTCAGGACTAGAGATGAGCGAACCGAGATTTCTTACGGACCTATAGAATGTTTTTGTAAAGTTTTGAACGAACCTGGTCCAAGATGGTGGGCCCACATTCTAATACACATAGAAAATTAAAAAGATCCTGTGCTTCCCGGGTGACCTCCTGCGTGTCTCCGGAATCCCCTGCTGATCACAGCCACCTTCACTTCTTAACTAAGGGCCCTATTACACAGAGCGAGAATCGTCCGAATTGGGCCAATTCTCAGGGCTAGAGATGAGCGAACCAAGCTTCATGAACCGAGATTCCTTACGAACTTAGCAAAAAGTTTCATTTGATATTGAATGTTTTCGCAAAGTTCTGAACAAACCCGGTCCAAGATGGTGGGCGCACATTCTAATACACATAGAAAATGAAATAGAGCCTATGCTTTCCCACTCGTGCTCCCCGGGTGACCTCCTGCGTGTCTCCGGAATCCCCTGCTGATCGCAGCCACCTCCACTTCTTGACTAAGGGCCCTATTACACAGAGCGAAGAATCGGTTGAATCGGGCCAGTTCGGACAACTCCCACTCCGCTGATGAAACAATCATCGGCCGATTGTTTTGTTAGGCCCAGCCCTATAACCCTCGGCTGCCAACTGTGCATTACTACGTGTAATAGCGATGCGTGGCTGACGACAGACAATTCAACAAACAGTTTACATTACCTGTTCATGTTTCTGGTCTCCTCTTGCGCTCTGCCTTCCCCCTGGTCCCACTCTTTGCAGCTTCAGAGCGGCCTGACTGAGCTGACAGACTACTCAGCCAATCATTGGTCGCCGTAGTCAGCTCAGACAGGCTGCTCTGAAGCTGCAGCACGCAGGGCCGGGAAGGAAGCATGCAGAGTGCAGGAGAACACCGGGAACGTGGACAGGTAATGTAAAGTGTTTGGGCAAGGGCTGCACGAACATCGCTAACGATGTACATGCAGCCCTTGATAAACGACTGTAAGGCTGTGTAATAGGCCCAATAAACAACTGCCGTTCTAGCAGATCGGCACTCATTTACAGTATTGATCGGGCAGACAAGAGTGACTGTTCGTTCAGCCGGTCACTGGCCACAGTGCTGTCCCATCTCAGTTAGTCAGTGTCTTCTGAAAGCACTGCAAGAGAGCGCTGATCTTGCTGATCGGTGCTTGTATGTGGCTACACACAGCCACACATTGGGCCATGTAAAAGCCTTTTGAATGTATAAACTGGTTACCATATACCCCTATGGCCTAAATGTCCTATTGCATAGGACGAATACTGTTAATAAAAGTTCCTAGGAAGTAATTGGCCTATGTAAAACGTACAGGGGGCCCCTTATAGATGGCCCCCTCTCCCCCTATGTTGCCCCCCTTATAGATGGCCCCCTCTCCCCCCCTTATAGATGCCCCCCTTATAGATGGCCCCTTCCCCCCTTATATATTGTCCCCCTATAGATATCCCCCTCTCCCCCCCTTATAGATGGCCCCCTCTCCCACCCTCCTATAGATGGCCCCCTCTCCTATAGATGGCCCCCTCTCCTATAGATGACCCCTCCCCCCTTATAGATGGTCCCTTCCCCCCCTTATAGATGGCCCCCTCTTCTATAGATGCCCCCCCCCTTATAGATGGCCCCCTCTCCCCCCCTTATAGATGGTCTCCTCTCCCCCTTATAGATGGTCTCCTCCCCCCCTTATAGATGGTCTCCTCTCCCCCTTATAGATGGTCTCCTCCCCCCCTTATAGATGGTCCCCTCTCCCCCCTTATAGATGGTCCCTTCCCCCCTTATAGATGGCCCCCTCTCCTATAGATGCCCCCCCCTTATAGATGGCCCCTCTCCCCCTTATAGATGGTCCCCTCTCCCCCCCTTAAAGATGGTTCCCTGCCCCCCCTTATAGATGGTCTCCTCCCCCCTTATAGATGGTCCCCTCTCCCCCCTTATAGATGGTCTCCTCTCCCCCCCCCCTTATTGATGGTCTCCTCCCCCCCCCTTTATAAATGGCCCCCTCCCTCCTATAGATTTCCTTTATGAAAACAAATAAAAAAAAATAAAACCACACACAACTCACCTAACAACGCGCTCCCCCGGCGATCCTCTTCTTCTTCAGCCTCTGTCTGCCCCCGGATCATGCGCTGCTGCCGGGGGTGTCGCGTCCTATCCCCGGCAGCGCGCGCATCATAGAGTTCCCTGTGCTGGGACCTCCAGCACAGGGAGCGTATCTAATGTTCGCTCCCTGTGCCGGAGGTAACAGGAGAACAGGTAACTCTATGATACACGCGCTGTCGGGGATAGGACGCGACACCCCCGGGAGCAGCGCATGATCTGGGGGCAGACGGAGGCGGCCTCTTGTGACCGCAAGCAAAACAATGCTTGCGGTCACAATGTGATTGATGGGTGATTGATGAGGGGGGGCTGTGGCGGGCGACCGATGTGACCGATTACGCCACTGGTGCAGCCGATAACAATGCATTTGAACAGCCATACAAAGAATAACAAGCCGAGACAGGAATACCCCTTTATTGCCTTTTCAATTTTTCCTCCTTCCCGTCTAAAAGCCGCAACTCGTACTTTTCCATCGACAGAGTTTTTGCTATTCAAAGATTATTGAATGTATTATACCAAGTACACAGGAAACAGACAAGTCAAGCATTGCATCTACACTACTGAGCATGGTCACATGTCCATATAACTGCAAAGCATGAGAAGTGGAAACTGCATGAAAGGATGTACTTCAATTATGTATTTATGCAAAAATATTATACAGGGATACAGTTGTCTCGTAGAATTGTTTGTCTTTGGATTTGTGTGTTTCATGTAAAAAAATAAATAAATAAATATATATATATATATATATATTATATTTAATATATAATATATAACTAATATCTAATGACTATTATACATTATATATAGTATAAATATATCTATTTATAAAAATGTATATTGAATATATATTATTTATATAGTATTTATAGTATAGTATAATATACTGTATGTAGTATTAAAGGGTTTGTTCACCAAAAAAAGTTTTCTTTCAAATCATCTGGTGCCAGAAAGTGCCAGCAAGTTGTAATTTACTTCTGTTCAGAAAATCTCCAGTCTTCCAGTACTTCCCAGCTGCTGTATGTCTTGCAAGAAGTAGTGTATTCTTTCCAGTCTTACACAGTGCGCTCTGCTGCCACCTCTGTCCCTGTCAGGAACTGTCTAGAGCAATAGCAAATCCCTATAGAAAACCTTTTAATAGATGTAAATTACAAATCTCTGGCAACAGTTGATTTGGAAGAGAGAGAGAGTGAGAGTTTTTTTTCTTTGTCCAGAACAGTGCCGCTCTTTTCGATGGGTCATATCTGGTATTGCAGCTGAACCTTATTAACTTTTATTGGGATAGGTTGCAATGCAAGACATTTTCAGGAAGACATTTTTTTTTTTCCTTTCCCCTCTTGTAGCCTTGAACCGGGTGCTAGCCATGATTTACCTGAACTCTCTGTGGCGGCCAAAGTGGAAAAGAATTCGGACTGATTTGGAGTTTTTATTTAGTACTTCCAGCGCTGGCTCCATTTATAAGGACTCTGTAACCATCGGCAATAGCTTTAGCAGCCCATAAACAACCCAGTCGTTTCTCCCCTCAGTGGGAGATGTTTATTACCTCATATAGAATGTGTGCTCCAAGGATGTAGTTATTGATTGAACAAGAAAACTTTGTCAGAGGCCTTTTATCTAACAAGTCGTAGATGGAAGCAGCGTGGGGTTTTACAGGCGCCGCATTGTTATGGAAATGGCCGGCTTTGGCTTCCAGTAATGATGCCCGCTTACACGTTCCGGCCTGCAGGCCACAGATCCAGCATTTCTGTGTTGTCAGCTCATTGCTGAAAGGGCAAAAAGTTCTGCTGTAGACTTTTTTTTTTTTTTTTTTTTATTTTCGCAACAGCCCATCATGACTGTTCTTTATGGGTTTACTTAATAGAGCACAGGATTGGAAAAATCTTAAAGGGATTTCAGACAAGTCCTAGAAGGAAAGAATAGGACATTGAAAAATCAGATTTTATTAAAATTATTTTCTACCTAAAAGCTCTTAAAGGGGTCCTCCAATTCAGGCGCTATATTTGGATTTCTGGCAATCAGAATCTGGAGAAAAGCCTTGATCTGGTAGTATGTGTTCACTTTTTGTACAGGAGAGAAAAATGTATTGAAATCTATATAACTGGGGACAGGTCAAGTCCTCCAGGGGACTGATCCTCTCATCAAGAGAAGGGGATCCTTTATAGAAGACTATAAAAGGGGTACTCCAGAGGGAAAACAATTCTGATCAATTGGTACCAGAACCAGTTATAGAGATATGTAAATAATTTCTATTTAAAAAAAGCCTTCCAGTACTTATCAGCTGCTGGATATCCTGCAGGAAGTGGTGTTTTCTTTTAAAGTTACTCTGTACCCACAATCTGACCCCCCCTAACCGCTTGTACCTTCAGCTACTTATAATCCAAGATCTGTCTTGGGGTCCGTTCGGTAGGTGATGCAGTTATTGTCCTAAAAAAACAACTTTTAAACTTGTAGCCCTGTACCAAACGGCAGTGGCCTAGAGTGTGTATGCATTAGGCTGGCACAACCTTTCTGT
Source organism: Dendropsophus ebraccatus (assembly GCF_027789765.1). Classification (NCBI taxonomy): domain Eukaryota; kingdom Metazoa; phylum Chordata; class Amphibia; order Anura; family Hylidae; genus Dendropsophus; species Dendropsophus ebraccatus. Next base: position 189,777,251 of record NC_091455.1, read on the forward strand.
CCCTCCTCCCCACCCTCCTCATCATTAGGAATGCTCCAGGCAGATTTTCTACTATTCTTCACCTGTGTCAGCAGGGCCGCCGATAGGGCAGTACAACTGGTACTGCCGTATGGGGCCCGGACCCTAAGAGACACGGTAGGGGGCCCGGCGGGCCCGCCGGCCGCCGCCCCCCGACCGCTACGCTAGGGGGGTCCGCACGGCCCCCCTTGCCAACTGTTTTTGAGCATCCCGAAAAGCTGCGGCCACGCAGCTTCTCGGGATGCACTGATCGCTTTAATGTTCCGCCCGCACAGCGGGCGGAACATTAAAGCGATCAGAATACAGGAGAAGGACCTGTCAGCGTCCTCCTCCTGTATTCTCTCCCATAGGCTGCCGGCACTTCATACCAGCAGCCTATGGGAGGCCGGGCCGTGGTCATGTGCCCCTCCGGCAGGCGTGATGATGTGACGTCATCACGTCTGCCGGAAGTCCCGTCCCTGCGGCTCGCAAGATGGAGCCCGAAGAGGAGGAGGAAGAGTTGCTGCCTGCAGCCACAGCGCGGATTAGGTGAGTAGGATGTTTGTTTTTTTTAGGGGCACCTCTGGGGGCATTATTAGTGTGTGGGGGCACCTCTGGGGGCGTTATTAGTGTATGGGGGCACCTCTGGGGGCATTATTAGTGTATGGGGGCACCTCTGGGGGCATTATTAGTGTATGGGGGCACCTCTGGGGACATTATTAGTGTATGGGGGCACCTCTGGGGGCATTATTGGTCTACGGGGGCACCTCTGGGGGCATTATTGGTGTATGGGGGCACCTCTGGGGGCATTATTAGTATATGGGGGCACCTCTGGGGGCATTATTAGTGTATGGGGGCACCTCTGGGGGCATTATTGGTCTACAGGGGCACCTCTGGGGGCATTATTGGTGTATGGGGGCACCTCTGGGGGCATTATTAGTATATGGGGGCACCTCTGGGGGCATTATTAGTATATGGGGGGCACCTCTGGGGGCATTATTAGTATATAGGGGCACCTCTGGGGGCATTATTAGTATATGGGGGCACCTCTGGGGGCATTATTGGTATATGGGGGCACCTCTGGGGGCATTATTGGTGTATGGGGGCACCTCTGGGGGCATTATTGGTGTATGGGGGCACCTCTGGGGGCATTATTAGTGTATGGGGGCACCTCTGGGGGCATTATTAGTATATGGGGGCACCTCTGGGGGCATTATTAGTATATGGGGGCACCTCTGGGGGCATTATTAGTGTATGGGCGCACCTCTGGGGGCATTATTAGTGTATGGGCGCACCTCTGGGGGCATTATTAGCTCATGGGGGAACCTCTGGGGGCATTATTAGTTCATGGGGGCACCTTTGGGGGCATTATTAGTATATGGGGGCACCTTTGGGGGCATTATTAGTATATGGGGGCACCTCTGGGGGCATTATTAGTATATGGGGGCACCTCTGGGGGCATTATTAGTATATGGGGCCACCTCTGGGGGCATTATTAGTATATGGGGCCACCTCTGGGGGCATTATTAGTATATGGGGGCACCTCTGGGGGCATTATTAGTATATGGGGGCACCTCTGGGGGCATTATTAACTCATGGGGGCATCTCTGGGGGCATTATTAGTGCATGGGGGTACCTCTGGGGGCATTATTAGCTCATGGGGGCACAGCTGGGAATCCTACATACAGGGGACATCCCACACAGCGCAGTTACTATGGGAGCCTACAGGGGGGAGAAAGGAAAGGAAGTTGCTAGAAATGTGCGGAGCCTAAATTGTTTGTCTCGCAGGTTCTAAGGGGATGAAACGTATCTGGAAGGAATCATCATGGAGGTCTGGGCCGGATGGAGAGGAAAAGGGAAAGTGACGCCTCAGATCAAAGAAGACGTCACCTGTGAGTCCCTGTATGACACTTTTCTTATTTTGTAGAACATCATTTAGTAGGGGCGCCCCGAGGTGACAGCTACTACATTATCTGTACTCAGAGATATCACTGTGTTATCTGTTGTGTTACATAGGACTGCAGGTGACTACTACATTATCTGTACTCAGAGATATCACTGTGTTATCTGTAGTGTTACATAGGACTGCAGGTGACAGCTACTACATTATCTGTACTCAAGAGATATCACTGTGTTATCTGTGGTGTTACATAGGACTGCAGGTGACTACTACATTATCTGTACTCAGAGATATCACTGTGTTATCTGTGGTGTTACATAGGACTGCAGGTGACATCTACATTATCTGTACTCAGAGGGATATCACTGTGTTATCTGTGCTGTTACATAGGACTGCAGGTGACATCTACTACATGATCTATACTCAGAGGTATCACTGTGTTATCTGTGCTGTTACATAGGACTGCAGGTGAAATCTACTACATTATCTGTACTCAGAGATACCACTGTGTTATGTGGTGTTACATAGGACTGCAGGTGATATCAGGTGATTTCTCCAGGTTGCAGAAGTTCAAACTTCATCGTGCCCTGGTGTGCTGGTGTCTGTATGTGTGTATACATGTGTGCTGGTGTCTGTGTGTGAGATCAATTCTAGAGAACTGGCTCATATATCCCATTTTCCCCAGTGGCTTAAAATACAACCTCTGTTATACAGTTATAGAATTGTAGAAATTAAATGTGAACAAGGTGCAATTCAAATAGACACTTGCTTGTATAGCTGCCTCTTGTGCTCTGTATGCAGTGCATTATATTCACCCTTGCAACGTACAATTTATAGCGTGTCTACAAGCCCAGCGGGGCTCATTATGATGGAGACTAAAACTTATACAAGAGTGGGGTAGGGCTTCCCCTGTATTCAGAATGCTGTTGAGTGCTAGGCAATGCCCCGTCTGGGATTATTGTATTTCGAGGGTCTATGCAGAGCAGGATAAAGACACCTCTGCTGCACAAACAGGATCTCCTAGAAAGCGTTCTCACCGCCATGTATTCGCTATCACTGGCTTGGGTGAGCTAAACTAGTCTGCCTGGGGGTGTGTGTGATTTGTATATGCTCACTAACATGGAACAGCCTCATTATATTAGCCTTATCAACATATTCTATGTTAGTGAGCATACCGGGGGGGGGGGGGGGGGGGGGGGATATTGGTGAACATATACAAATCAAACAGCCCCCCAGACCCTCGAAATTCAATAACCCCAAACGGGGCATTGCCTAGTACTCAACAGCATTCTGAATACAGGGGAACCCCTACCCCACTCTTGTATAAGTTTTAGTCTCCATCATAATGAGCCCCGCTGGGCTTGTAGACACGCTATAAATTGTACGTTGCAAGGGTGAATATAATGCACTGCATACAGAGCACAAGAGGCAGCTATACAAGTAAGTGTCTATTTGAATTGCACCTTGTTCACATTTAATTTCTACAATTTTATAACGGTATAACAGAGGTTACATTTTAAGCCACTGGGGAAAATGGGGAATATGAGCCAGTTCTCTAGAATTGATCTGAACCAAATTATACCTCCCAGCAAGGCGTGGGGCAAACACACAATTTTTTTTTTTTTTTTTTTTTTATTAATGTGGGGGGGCCCAGACACTTTGGTTGTATGGGGCCCCGAAATTCCTGATGGCGGCCCTGTGTGTCAGCACGGCACATGGGCCGGATCGTTAAGGCACCTGTGCAGTGTTCATACAGGAGAAAATGTTCTAGGAGCATTTCTTATGATGAGGAGGGTGGGGAGGAGAGAAGGAGGGGTTGTGCCAGCCTAATGCATACACAATCTAGGCCACGGCTGTTTGACATAGGGCTGAAAGTTTAACAGTTGTCTTTTAGGACAATAACTGCATCACCTGCCGAACGGACCCCAGGACAGATTTTGGATTAAAAGCAGCTATCCGAAGGTACAAGCGGTTGTGTGTGTGTGTGTGTGTGTGTGTGGGGGGGGGGGCAGATTGTGGGTGCAGAGTCACTTTAAGTCTGATACTGTTCTCTCTGCTGCCACCTCTGTCCATGTCAGGAACTGTCCAGAGCACTAAGAATTTCCTATAGAAAACCTCTCCTGCTTTGGACAGTTCCTGACATGGACAGAGGTGTCAGCAGAGAGCACTGTGTCAGACTGCAAAGAATACACCACTTCCTGCAGGACATACAGCAGATGATAAGTACTCGAAGACTTGAGGTTTTTTTTTTAATAGAAGTAATTTAAAAATAGTCAGTCCCTGCTGTTCTGTATTATGGAGCCTCTATGCAAGAACAGTATATTGGCTCCTTTGTATTGCAATTGCCCCTAGAGCACAAACTTCTCTTAACAATCCACCATTCATTTTGAGTCCTCTTACATACAATGTAATAATCAGTAGAGAGTAATTCTGTAAGGCATTGTATGGGAGATGTGCCTTAAATAACTGTGCTGTACAAAAGTGATACTTACCTGTCCCCTGTAGCACTGTGCCACCACTCAATGGTTCTCATTCCTGAGACCCGCTATGATCCTTAGGTACCGATGGGATAAGTCAATCAAATTTGATTTGTCTGCTTCATTATATTGTAGTCTATTGAGCGAACAAGCCAGATGTTCTGCTGGCCAGGGAGTGTAGTGCACTGCTGCTTATTTTCCCCTGGCTGTATCTTGGGACTGCAGCAGGTCTCAGGAGTGAGATCTGATGCAATCACTACCTTTTGACATGTACCTTGTACCTTTCCTGATCGTCAAATTTTAACAAAGTCTATGGGGGAGAGTTATCAAACATGGTGTAAAGTAGAATTTACTTAGTTGTCCCTAGCAGCCAATCACATTCCACCTTTCATTTTTCACAGAGTCTGTGAGGAATGAAAGGTGGAATCTGATTGGTTGCTAGGGGCAACTAAGACAATTCTACTTTACATCAGTTTGATAAATTTCCCCCTATGTCTACACTGTTGAAATTTGCAAGTGGCTGGGAAGTGGATTCCACTGCTGTAGCACTCTCTCCCCGGCTAGTTTTCCTGATTGCAGTGGGTCTCAGCAATGAGACCCGATGCGATCAATAACTTTTGAAATGCCTTTAACTTTTTTTTTTTTTAATGACCATGACTCTTTAAAGGGGTTATCCCAAGATTTAAAATTAAAGTTATCCCCTATGCAAAGGAATAGGAATAACTAGCTCTACTATAGTTTTAGTTTTATACATCTATATAATTGGGCGTAGGGTTCTGGCAATCCTTCCTTAATGCCCCAAATCTTTTATTGTTGAGGGACCTCACTATTTTGTAAACCTACATTTATACTTAAAGGGGTTATTTACTATCTTTTCATTTTACGCTGATAAAAAGTGACAGTGAGAATAAAATAAAAATAGAAAACAGGGTTACAGTACATGATAAATATATCAGCCAAAGGGAAAGCAGCAATTTCACAGAACTGTGGATAACATTGGGGCCTCGGGTCAAGATTTATTTATGTTCTAAATTCAGTCTGACTCTGAGCAATTGCCGATGTGCTCAAAATATGGAACAATGAATGGCGTATTATATGGCGTCTTACATCTGCTAACATATCGTTGGTCTTACAGCTCTGTGTCTGATAAGCAATAACTTACTTATCATATCACCCTACACATGATTTGTTATAAGGAGATTTTCTGTCTACAAACCAGAGTCTTATGGAAGAACAGCTCAGTAGGAAGTATATGCTATATGTAGTTGTATAACGGCATTGTTGTATAACACATTTCTTTTATATGTTTGTTAGCTGATCATATATGTATTGTTTTATAGCTCTTACATATAGTAAACCTCTTAATTACTCCTGATGGGCATCACTAAGGGGGTACAGAGAGGGCTCATGTACCATCCCACTCCTGGCTAAATGCCAGATATTTAACCATTTAAATGCGGCTATCAAAACTGGTGATGGCATTTAAAGGGTGTTAAGATGTCTTCATTCAGCTTGCTGTGATGCGATCATGAGAAACTGAACTATTACATAGACAGCCCTAGGCCTCTAGGCCTAGAATGGTGTCATGGCTTGGTGATTGCTACAGGCTGCTTTCAGCAGTTGAGTGAACAGAGCATCGATCAATGCAGTACATAGATACTGCATTGATCTCTATGGGGGAGATTTATCAAAGGGTGTAAAATTTAGACTGGTACAAACTATCAGCTATCGCTACTGCTATGGTACAGCTATCGCTGTGTGCGGAATCATCAGATTCCTGATCTCACACGGTAAATGGCGTAAGTGCAAAATCCAGAGAAAGTACAGTAGTGTAGATTTTTGGTCACATAACATCCAGAAAAAAAAAGTTAATAAAATCTTTTTAAAAAGTCACATATAGACAAGTGAAGTACCGATAAAAGGTACAGATAATGGTACCACAAAGTAGCCCTGAAATAGCCTCATAGACCAAAAAATCATAATGTTATAGGGATCGGAATAGAGCAATTCTAAACACATTTATTAATTTACTGCTGCTGGCTGTCATCTTTGGCTAGAAACCTGGTATGTCACGTACCCGGCTCGGCCAGCTGCAACATCACGGCCCGGCTAAACGATTGCCCACTCATTCGTCAGTGACTAGGGCCATGTTCCGTCTCAGTCACTGATTGGCTGAGCGCGTAATCAATCAGCCGGCTAGGAGAGTTGCAGGTCACTTGCGGCTGTGAACAGGACTAGTGGTAAAGCAGTGGTGCTACGGGGCATGAGGATAGGTAAGTTAACATTGTTTATTATTTCCACTCCTTCACCCCCTGCCTGTCTGCATTTTTACACTTTTATGGGAATTCCCTTTTAAATGCGTCACTACAAGGAGAAGTTTTCTTTGGGATTTGCTTCTGCTCTGACTGGACAGTTCCTGTCATGGACACAGGTGGCAGCAGAGAGCACGTTTCATACTGAAAAAAATGTATCACTTCCCGCAGGACATACAGCAGCTGATAAGTACTGGAAGAATTGAGATTTTAAAATAGAAGTAGTTTACAAATCTATATAACTTTCTGACACTAGTTGATTTAAATCAAAACATTTTTTTTTGCCGGAGAACCCCTTTAATCCCTTCCCGCACGAGGACGTAACTCTACGCCCTTGTGCAGGTGGGGGAGTTCAGAGCAGGGCTGCGCAGCGACCCCGCTCTGAACCGCCGCGGTCCAGGGTGTGGCATGTAGCCCGGGACCGCGGCTATTAGCGGGCATGGTCCGATTGCCGTGCCAGCTAATTAAGTATTCAGATACAGCTGTCAAAGTTGACAGCTGCATCTGAAGACTTTATTTTAGCCTTCCCTGGTGTCTATTGGTGTGGATCGCCCCCCTGCAACATAGTCACGGAGGAGCGATCCTTGCATCCCGCACCGGCCGGGTTCTGCGCCGTAATGGCGCTGATCCCGGCTCTGCATTCTATTGCTTTTGGCTGCAGCAGCCAAAAGCAATAGAACACTGATCTCATTGATCTATGCTGTATAACTATACAGCATAGATCTCCATGAGAGATCAGTGTGCTTATACTAGAAGTCCTCCAGGGGGAATAACACTAACCCCAGGGGGGCTTCTAGTATATGTGTAAAAAAAAAAAAAAGTGTTGTTATTAATAAAAAGCCCCCTCCCCTAATAAAAGTTTGAATCACCCCCTTTTCCCACGATATAAATAAAAATACATAAATAAATAAACATGTTTGGTATCGCAGCGTGCGTAATCCCCCGAACTATAAATTTATTTAATTCATGATCCCTCACGGTAAACGGCGTCAGCGCAAAAAAATCCCAAAGTGCAGGATTGCGCAATTTTTGTCACATCAATTCTAGAAAAATTGTAATAAAAAGCGATCAAAAAGTCGCATATGCGCAATTAAGGTACCGAGAGAAAAAACACATCATGGCGCAAAAAATTACACCTCACACAGCACCATAGACCAAAGCATAAAAGCGCTATAAGCATATAATTTTTTTCTGGTTTCGCTGCAAATTTTATGCAAAAATTCAGCCTGCCATGGCAAAGTACAATTAGTGACGCAAAAAATAAGGGCTCACGTGGGTCTCTAGGTGGAAAAATGCAAGTGCTATGGCCTTTTAAGCACAAGGAGGAAAAAACTAAAGCGCTAAAACGAAAATTAGTTAATTAGAAACACGTTTCATTGTTCTATTTAAAATGTGCAAGAAAGTTATCCATAATACCGTACTGGTAGACTTCCATTGGACCTTGCGTGACACGGTATAAGAATACAGCTTACAGCCTATAGAGATTTGCTGCATGCTCCTTCAGATGATAAATCTGAGTTCATGAATATGAACGGCTTAGCTATGTATGCCAGAATACTGTATCTTGGGTGAGATGATACATGATGGCTGGAAGTCGCAGGAAAACAAAAAGGGGGAAGTTTATCAAGGGTTTTGCGCCTAATTTTCGGTGAATAATTGGATTTTTCACCCATTTTTGGTCTAAATTCTATTTATGAACTAGTATTCGACTGCAAATATTTTTTAGATGCAACTTTTTTTTTATTTACCTGTTTTGAGTATTCACCCAAAAATTTGCATAATCCGGGATTAGGGCCAATTTTTAAAAAGTTGCACAAACAGGTGCAGGCCTACGCCTGGTCAGTACCAGGTGAATATACTTGCGCAATTTTTGCATTTTTGCGACTTTTTCTTAGATGCATTCACTATTGCAGTGCTACATTTTAATGAAACAGTCACAAGATATTGGAACAGAATACACACCAATCCTCATTAGAATAGTTGCACACATTAGACTCCTTAATAAATGTCCCACTAAGGGTCCATTTACACAGAGAGAGTTATCTGACAGATTTTGTAAGCCAAAGCCAGGAATGGATTTGAAAAGAGGAGAAATCTCAGGCTTTTCTTTATGACCCATTCTCTGTTTATAGTCTGTTCCTGGCTTTGGCTTCAAAGATCTGTCAGATAAATCTGTCTGTGTAAACGCAGCATTATGGTGCGTTTACACAGGCAGATTTATCTGACAGATTTTTGAAGCCAAAGCCAGGAACAGACCATAAACAGGGAACGGGTCACAAAGGAAAGACTGAGCTTTCTCCTTTTTTTCAAATCCATTCCTGGCTTTGGCTTCCAAAATCTGTCAGATAAATCTGCCTGTGTAAACGCATCATAAGGGTCCATTTACACAGAAAGATTATCTGACAGATTATCTGCCAAAGATTTGAAGCCAAAGCCAGGAATGGATTTGAAAAGAGGTGAAATGTCAGGCTTTCCTTTATGACCTGATCTCTGTTTATAGTCTGTTCCTGGCTTTGGCTTCAAATCTTTGGCAGATAATCTGTCAGATAATCTTTCTGTGTAAATGGACCCTGTCTCTCTTTTGACTAATATAGAACAAACATGCTTAAACAAAAAAAAATGCTTAAAGGGAAAAAACTTTTTGTAATTACCCTTTTTTTTTTTTTTTTTGCAAATGTGTCTGGAACAGAAGTCCACAACAATATTCAATATATATATATGTATCCTTGAGCATAAAAAAAGCCAGTGTTCGCTAACATCTAGTGCGTTTTCCAAACTATTGCTTCCAGCACTCCCTGATAGACATGACCTTTCAATGAGTTTTCATCACAGAAGAAAGATCACCAATAAGGTCAAGTGCAACGACCCATACAAGTGTAGCCATGCATACTGTACAATGTCTCGTACCCTGCCCAATGAATGTACTATAGAGGTGGCCGGTCACTGCTGTACAGGAACAGGGGGTCTGACCATACGCACCTGTACATCCATTCTGTAGTGTGGCACCAATCAAAACTACTGTACATAGAAAAATGTGTGGGATCATCATGTCAAGAACCTCTTTTATATGGAAAGGGTAGGTGTAGTAACCACTGTCTATCCTCAGGATACCTGGGGGTCTGACTGCTGGGACCCCCACTAATCAAGAGAATGAGTGTCCAATGTTTCTCTATTTGAATGGAATGGCATTTTGAAATATACACTGCTACTTTATTCAACTATACGGCCCACATTAAGTAATCCAAGCATTAGGGCCCGTTCACACTATGGATTCGGTATGGAGATTCCGTCAGGAACCTCCGCGGGCTAACACCGCGCCGAATACCTCCTGCTATGTCTTTGAATGGGAGAGCTTGCGCGCCTCCACTTAAAGAATTGACATGTCAATTCTTTGAGCGGAGAGGTGCGGAGAGTAGAGGAGCGCAAGCCCTCCCATTCAAAGACATAGCAGGAGGGAATCGGCAAGGAGTCCGCCCACGGAGGTTTATGGCGGGATCTCTGTGCTGAATCCATAGTTTGAATGGGCCCTAATGCTTAACCACTTAAGGACAGTGCCGATTTCCATTTTTGAACTTTCGTTTTTTCCTCCTTGTGTTTAAAAAGCCGTACTTGTTATACATTTTCCTACAGTTATCCTACATGATATGTTATTTATGTTATTTGTGTAACTTTTATTTTATTTGTGTGTGTGTGTGTGTGTGTGGGGGGGGCTTGGGTTTGGTCCTGTGATATTGGGGTTTCTATGGCCCCCCTTCCCTGCTTGTGCACGCTTTGCGGGGTTGGTGGTCGCTGACCAACACAGTGTGGATTTAGGGTAGGGATTCATGTGAACCAGGAGATTTGCAGGTGTACATGAGGCAATATGGTTTGATTAAATTATATATCAACATCCTGGAGTTGTTTTTTAAATGTAGCCGAGAGGTATTAGTGTCAGCCATAGGTGTGAGGTGCAGTAGCTCCTTTCTCTCCATGTCGTATTTTACTTTTCTCCCTTTTCTGAGCAGTTGGCACTCCCGTTTGTAAGACCCATGTGACCCAATTAGCAGGAAGCACCTGTGCACACATGGCAAGTACCTCCTATCCTCCCCATTCTACCTGCAGGAGCAATGGTGAGTAGCTTGGTGGTAGCTTTCTCCGCTGGTGGTGCCTGCTGTTTTTTTTTGGGGGGCCCCTTGGGTTTGGTCCTGTGACATTGGGGTTGCAGGGCCATTCTATGGCCCCCCTTTCCTGCTTGTGCACGCTTTGCGGGATTGGCGGTTGCTGACTTACACAGTGTTGACACAGTGGCTTTTTAAAAATTAGAACCTTTTTTTAAAAAATAAATGTTCCTTAAAATCGCTCTGTTACCAGGCTTATAACGCTTTTATCCTTTGGTCTATGGGGCTGTGTAAGGTGTCATTTTTTGTGCCATGATGTGTACTTTCTATCAGTACCTTGTTTGCGTATATGTGACTTTTTGATCACTTTTTATTACAATTTTTCTGGATTTGAAGCGACCAAAAATGGGCTATTTTGCATTTTGGAATTTGTTTGCGCTTACGCCATTTATCGTGCGAGATCAGGAATGTGATAATTTAGTAGTTTGGACGAATACGCACACAGTGATACCAAATATGTTTATTTATTATTTTTGTTTATAAAATGGGAAAAGTGGGGTGATTTAAACTTTTATTAGAGGAGGGGATTTTTTTAATTATTTTTTTTATTTTTTTACACACATAATAGAAGTCCACTGGGGGACTTCTGGTATAACCACATTGATCTCTCATTGAGATTTATGCAGTATAGAAACCATGAGATCTGTGTTCTATTGCTCTCTGCTGCTGCAGCCGAGAACAATAGATTACCGAAGCGGGATCAGCGTCATTAAAGCTGGCTCAGATGGAGGGACCACATCCCCCCCACTAGACCACCAGGTATGGGGAAAAACAGGCATTTAAATTCAGCTGTCAACTTTGACAGCTGCATCTAATGCCTAATTAGCACCCGATCACCGTGCCCGCTAATTGTCACAGTTCCGGGCTGCAGATAGCACTCAGGATCGTGGCGGTCACCGTGTGGCCCCCCTCTGAAAGCCCCTAGCGACGCCAGGGCGTACATTTATGCCCTGTGTTCTTAAGGGGTTAAAGGGGTATTCTTCTCAAACATAACTTTTGATATGTTGCTGCTAATGGTGAGACTACCTATTCCTTCCATACTTGTTATTATCTATTCAGTCTCCTTCCCCCAGTTCTGAGCTGTGTGTTTCTGCTGAACACAAAAATCTGTGTGTGAGTCCTTCTCTCCATGTGCCTTCCTCCCTCCCCCCTTCTGAGACAACTGTCCCTGACAGGCTTTATGTGCAACTTTGTAGCTTTTTCATAATGCCGGTAGGGTTATTCTGAGGTCAAGATGCTGATGAACTCACTGTAATTAATCCTCCTACTACAAAGTTGCAGATAGGGACTTGTTTACATCAGCCTTCTTAGAAGGAAAGGGGGAGGAGGGGGAGACAGAGAAAAAAGCCTGCAAGCAGTTTTTATGTCTTCAACAGAAAGCAGCAGTTGAGAAGTGGGGGAAGGAGACTGAATAGATAATAACCCATATAGAAAGAATTGTTAGTCTCCCCAGGGGCAGCAACATATGAATTTTTTTTAGCAGAATACCTCTTTAAGACCTCCATTCATGGATTAGCGGGGATCCCAGCAGCCCCAAATGGAAGTGTCTTCTGCCAGATTTTTGTGGCCAATAAAATTCTGGACCATCAGACTTGGAGGTCCAGTTATACCCTGTCTAGAAGCCACAGATTGGAGGCCACTTCTCTAAGGGCCCTATTCCACGGCCTGATCAACAGTGTAAATGAGCTCGTTTACTGGGCCTATTCTGCGGCCCGATGATTGTTTAGTGAGGGCTGCAGGGACATAGTTACCGATGTCCTTGCAGCCCTTGCAGCATACATTACCTAGCAGGGCTTCTCCTCCGCTCCATCTTCATCCCGGTCCCGCTCGCAGCATCAACTCTGGATCGGCCTGACTGAGCTGTCAGACCGCTCAGCCAATCACTGGCCGCGCGCGGTCCCTGCCAGTGATTGGCTGAGCGGTCTGACAGCTTAGTCAGGCCGCACCAAAGCTGATGCTGCACTGCGGGACCTGGGGAGGAAGAGGGAGCGGAGGAGAAGCCCTCCTAGGTAATGTATGCTGCTTCTCAAATTGTCGATCGCCCGCCGCGCACCGCTATTCCACACAGCGATGCGCGGTGGCTCACCGATGATTTTAAGTTTAGGCCTAAATAAACGATCAGCCGATACGATGAGTGCTGATCATTTTCGGCTGATCATTTTCTCTATTCCTTCGAGCGATAATCAGATGATAGGCCCCTAACTAACTAGCAATGCCTTACCTATATTACAGGGACCATCGGCAGAAGAATATTCTGCCTGCAGCCATAGAATATGTGAGTGGAGCCTTTCAGCAACTACCCTGTTGTGTAATCTATAAAAAATACACTTTAATTCCGAGCCTGGCTTTTAGTCTCTGCGAGTACAAGTGCGTATTCCTTAATAGCCCATAAATGCGAGGTTTGTACTGCACCTGCTCTTGGTCAGACGTTGGCTTTAAACTGACATAGATAAATGCTATAGACATTTCATGTGTCATCTTAACCTTGCTTGTAATGGTCTATCATCAACAGTGAATTTGAGATTCAATGCAGCAGAGGACAGGTAAGAACTTAAATAAATTGTAAGAGAAAGAAAACTGAGTACACAATGACCGCTTCTAGTTTATTGTGGAGAAGCAAAGAACAACCGGCGACCTAAAAAACAGCAAAAGTGGCACAATTTGGTGACCATAATGAACCACAACCTGGACTACCTGGACTACACTACAAAAAATCATTATGGGCAGGGGGTTGGGGGAAATTATAAAAGACAATATACTCACCTGTCCGCCTGCCTGCACTGTGCTGCACCACCAGGCTCCCGTAACCAGCCGGGCATCCTCTTCTCCTGATTTCCGGGTAAGTCACAAACTCGGTGGGATTTACCCCGATTTACCCCGCTCAGCCAATCAGTGATTGCAGCGGTGTCCCACCCTAGTAACCGACTAATGTGTATATATACTGTGTACAGACAGGCAGATGTCAATCAGCAACTGAAGGGCGGGTGTGGGGGTGTGGGGGGGAGTGACGAAGCACAAAGCCCATTATCCTGCATATTAGGAGAACGGCTAAACAGAATGATGTAAGTAGTACACTGATCTGTTCAGCATTTCTGTGACTAGTTTACACTGCCCTCATTTAAGGCGGCATGAACCTAATGGCAGCTTCCCTTTAAGTTCTGCCCAACCACATAATAACCTTTCTGTGTCTTTATTTCAAGGGTAGTTCCTTATTCACAGCTTAGCCTCTGCATTTTCCATAGTGTTTTAAAACTAAAATTAGGTGTAGAAAGTATTCTGCAACCTGACAACAGTAACATTCCCATAAAGGGTTAACTGGTAGGTGTCAATATCCCCACAGTATACATCTCCCAGTTTCAGGCATACAGCTGCTGTCCCAGGTAGCGTCATTTAACCATATATTGTATGTTGAATCCAGTTCTAAACGCCTGTGTGAATAAACCTTAAACAAATGTATACTGGTTATGTCTTCAGATTCTGAGTGGGGAATAAGTAAAATTCACAGTTTATAAATAATTTTCATGTCAGACCTCATGTTGCCCATTTAAATGGACTCGTTCTGGAGGAAATAGCACTGACAGGTTAACAATCGCTAAGAAATCTCAATTTAAATAGCATTCTTCTAGACTGGACTGATGAAATAAATTAGCTATTCCCATTAACACTTTCATTGCTGTGAGGAATACTACTCTTGAATCAATCAATCAATCTATCTATCTATCTATCTATCTATCTATCTATCTATCTAGCTATCTAGAAACAGGAAGAAGCCGCACATCCAAAGGTTCATGAAGCAGGTGCTGTACAGAGTCAGTCCCCTGGCTCGGGGATCCCCAAAAGTATGTAAAGATGTTCCGCAGCACACCAGCATACGTGTAAAAGGTGATTTATTCCAAAAAAATACAGAGAAGTACAAAAGATGCGACGTTTCGACCTCCTCACGAGATCATTATCAAGCATAGTGGGAGTGTCTCAGTGATGTCATTTTATATCCAACACATTGGTATAATTAGTGATGTCATAAATTAATTTGCATACATAAACAAATAAGCATACAGGGTAAAATCAAGTGCAAAATAAGTGACGTATCCATAATAATATAGGTCTCTGATGTACAGAGATCGCTAGTGTGTATATACATGATGAGTGCTGTGTAAAGTGCACTGTGCATCGCTCGATAATGAGCTATCATGAATTCATAAAAGTACATAAAGTTCATAAAGTCCATAAAGGGTTAAGGAGAGGTCGGGCCCGGCAGACTGTTACTACGAGCCGTCTGAAGCCATTACAGTTGCCATGGTGACGGTAAACGCTCTCTTACCAGCGTTCCTCCTGCTCAAGGGGCGGTCCGATGCCGGCGCATGCGCACATCCTTCTCCCCCACGCTGAGCTTGGACGCCGGGCTCTATTAGACCTACTCCTCGTGCTCCTTGCAGTACTTCTCCATTTGTCATGCCACCTGTGGTGAGTGCCCCCGACCTCTCCTTAACCCTTTATGGACTTTATGAACTTTATGTACTTTTATGAATTCATGATAGCTCATTATCGAGTGATGCACAGTGCACTTTACACAGCACTCATCATGTATATACACACTAGCGATCTCTGTACATCAGAGACCTATATTATTATGGATACGTCACTTATTTTGCACTTGATTTTACCCTGTATGCTTATTTGTTTATGTATGCAAATGAATTTATGACATCACTAATTATACCAATGTGTTGGATTTAAATTGACATCACTGAGACACTCCCACTATGCTTGATAATGATCTCGTGAGGAGGTCGAAACGTCGCATCTTTTGTACTTCTCTGTATTTTTTTGGAATACATCACCTTTTACACGTATGCTGGTGTGCTGCGGAACATCTTTACATATCTATCTATGTATCTATCTATTCATCCATCCATCTCCTATCTATCTATCTATCTATCTATCCATTCATTCATCCATCCATCTCCTATCTATCTATCTATCTATCTATCTATCTATCTCCTATCTATCTATCTATCTATCTATCTATCTATCTATCTATCTATCTATCTATCGCAGGAGTGTATGAAGGAGTGCATGATGCTTGAAGTCATCAGGGCGGTCCTCAGAGGCTTCTCACTATCTGACTAGCTATGATTAAAAGTGCTAATGATTTCCTTTTAAAAGGGATCCTGTCAGCTTTACATGCTCCATGCTCAAGTATCAAGAAGGCTTTGCTGAGCTGCAGCATGCATGCCCCTTTCCTTCCTTCTTGGTCTCTAACAATGAGCTCTGTACATCAATCAGTCAAGACAGGAAGGGTGGGGGAGGGAGGGAGGAGGTATGATGCTGCAGCTCAGCAACACTACTGTGACACTTGAGCTCTGAGCATGATATGCAGCTACCAGATTCTCTATATCAGGGGTAGGGAACCTTGACTCTCCAGCTGTTGCAAAAATACAACTCCCATCATATCTGAAGTTAGGATCCTTGGCTTGGCAAGGGTACTTCCTATTTATATGGTTACCCCGGGTCTAAAGTCAGCAGTGCATAACTACTGCTAGTCTCTCTTGAAGAACAGGTGTTCTCTCTCCCTTGGCTAAACCAACACCAACACCTCCTGACTTTTCTAGAGCCGGGTTCCAACTAAGTGACCAGGAAGTATGTCTAAAGGAGGGAGGGAGAGAGAGCGAGCGAGAGAGAGAGAAACAGGCTAAACCTTACTATATAAACTGCAGCTGTGCACAGGGGGAGTGAGACACCTAGTGGTTGGAGTAGGACACAGCAACTAACTGCACTAGCTGTGGCACCTGAGTGAACTAGTTTTACCTGGATGTGTAAGAACAGAAGAACTACCCGTAGAGGGACACTACAATTTGATGCTTATTACAATGTATGCTAAAAAATGAAAAAGCAGCCTCGTAAGAGGAATTGAAATGGGGAACAACAGTGTGCTGGATCCGCTTGTTTCAATACAAGTTTGATGACTCAAACCTGCACTAGATGGAGGCCAAGTACAGCTATTTAAGTACAGACACACGTCTCTGCAGGAGATTAACACATAGCATTCCTGTGGAACGTCTGGTTGCAGACAGGCCACAACCTCTACATAGAAGTGTTAATTCCATAACTTTTTGGCTTCTTGAAAAATGTCAGTGTCAGAAATGTCAAAACGGAAGTGTCAGAACGTTTGGATGTTTTCTCACGATGACCAGATGATGCACATTTCCCACCAGCCGCGTTTGTGCGAAATGTGCAGCTTGTGTGAACCATCCGGAGCAGGAGAATATTCTCACTCAATCCGACACCTGTTCTCAGGCCGAGCCCAAGGAGGTGAAGACACAGCGTGAACATGCGAATTGCAGAACTGTTCACTTTTCCCTGTGCCCTTCTCTATGTTCGGAACATCTAAGTTTGTATTGATGTATAGTTAAATGTAACTGGTTCAGCATAAAAAATCACATAAATCCCCCTAGCATACTTCATATACTTGCCTACATTATTACATATTTACTGTACTTTCCGCATTGCCCCTATAGATAGAGCAGTGGGGATATGTACTTTATGGTGAGTCCTATGAAAGGTTAAAGGGAATCTGTTACCTCCCACCACCACCTACTAAACTGGTGGCACCTCTAAATAGATATAATTAAAGATATTTAGAACCTACCTTTGTTGTCTGTGTCTGTCTTTAAATTTTACTAAAAAGGCCTTTATTTGGACCGTGAATAGTGTCAAGGAGGTGGAACCATACTCACTGTGCTGTATGTCCACATCCTTTGCATAATCAGTGATGTACAAATGGTACAGTAAAGCCTAAAGGTGTTGGGCCTAGGGAACAATAGGCCCCGCCTTTATGGAACTGAATAAAGGTGTTTTTTAAACACACAGACACAGAGAACAAAGGTATGTTTTGAACGGTTTTATTGATATTTATCCAATGGTACCGCTAGCTCGGTAGGTGGTCAGGGGGTGACAGATCCCCTTTAATTTTCAATAAGTTACAGTACTACAGTCTCCAAGAATAGCGTACACACCTCTTTACCAGAGACCCCTGAGAGAGCAGGAGAGCTGGATACAGAGCCTTATCTATCTTTATAAACTATAGTGTTGCAATCCTTTCTCTTGTTACCCTTCAGCAGTAGAAGAGAGTTGTCATTAACCTCTACCTTAAAGATAATGAGGCGCCTCTGCTAGCTCTGTCCCAGCATACTCAGCAAAGCAAAAAAAAAAAAAAAAAAGGGTTATAGAAAATGGCCGCCTAAGAATTAAAATACTTGTTTATAATAAAGAAAAATCATCATTTTCTAATGATACATTCATTCAGAAAGATAAAGTGGCTGTCCCCTGAACAATACTGATCTTCTATCCACAGAATAAGTGTATGAATATTGTAGGTCTAACTGTTAAGATTCTCAAAATATTGGTTGTTCCAGCAGTCAGACCCCCAGTGACCATATATTTATCTGCTATCTTGCAGATAGGAAATACAAGCTGTTGCTGGGACAACCCCTTTAAAGCGGCACTACCAGCAGGTTCTGACCAGAGAACCTGCTGATATGCCCCATAAGCTGATACATGATTTGCATAAGGGCAATTAGGCTATAACTTGGCAATGCGGAAGAGTTGGACATGTTTCAGAACAGTCATGTGCAGCTTAAGTAATCAGCTTATGGGGCATATCAGCGGTTCTCTGGTCAGAACCTGCTGATAGGGCCACTTTAAAGAAAAATCATCAACAGAAAATTACTTCCTGTTCTGTTTGTTATCATAAGACAGAACTGGAAAGTAATCTGTACAGAATTAGGCTGGGTTCACACTACATTTTTTTATCCGTTTTTGAAAAAAGTGGATGGAAAAACTGATGCATTTGTGTGCATCCGTTTTGATCCATTTTCCATTGACTTCCAGTATAAAAAAAAAAAACGTTTTGATCTGTGTTTTTTTTTTTTAATGATGGAAGTCAATGGAAAATGGATCAAAAAGGATTCACACAAATGCATTTTTCTATCCATTTTTTGCAAAAATGTAGTGTGAACCCAGCCTTACAAAAAAAAAAAAAAAAAAGTCATACCAGTAAAGCAGAGACAATAGATGATGTTCACTGCTCAGTCTTCCCCTCCTGGTGGAATGATCTTTGCACGGGTGACAGAGGTCACAGTGCCGACTGCCTGCCAAAAGCCAGTGACTAAATGCTGTTAAAAATAGTTCAGCAATATGCCCATAACTATATATATAGTTATAGTATGTATATACATATACCTAATGCCACCTAAATAGATACAAGCACACTAGGTAGAAGCAGCACCATAACAAGATCTCAACTGGGTATTTATTATGTGTAAAATCCCATCACCTGTCACAAAAAGAACCCAACCAAATGCACAATATGATACCAGACCTTGTCCTGCCCATATAATGGCAGCATTAGGTTGACAGCGCCGCCTTTGTAGTTAAACATCGGGCACAGATCTTTTTTTTTTTTTACTCAGCATGCAGCCTTGATTGAAGAATTCCATCAGCGTCAGACGCCACAGCCCCCCCTTCTCATGTCATCTTCCATACACTGTACTAAAATACTAGCCATGTGCTTTTTCTACCCGTATGATTGTCAGCTCCACAAAGAAACTGCCGAAATAATCTAATGCAAAGCAGAGAGAACTATCTGTTCGGATGTCTCCCCCCCCCCCATCAGGCAATGATTACAGCGGACATTTCAATGCCACACTCTGAAAAGAAGGCAAGGTGATAAAGACTAGATGGACGCATTTAAACTGTCAAGATCGATCAACGGCAGATAGGAAAATAGTGTTTAAATGTCTGCCTCGTCTTGTTCCCAATGATAATGGGATGCTTCCACCAGAGAGGGATTTTGGCAATGCGACGTGTGTAGTAAGTGGCCTACTGGCATTGTCTATTGTTTCTTGTAATTCTGCAGCCCAGTAAATGCATTCTTAATAAGAGGCTAATTGTGATGAGCTGTAATGCACTGAAAGCCTATTAATATTTCTAACAAAGGAGACAATTAGGGGTAAATAAGGAAAAGGGAAGTAATAAGTAGTTTCAGGCACTCGATAGAAGAAATTGGTATGGATTTAGAAAGGAAGTACAAGCGTCAGAATGATACAGATGGTTTTTTCTTTCTCTCTATCTGTCTGTAGAGTACGTGATAAAGACAAGTCTCTCGTAAGGATGAGGGCAAATAATTATATAGGTGCCAGATCTATGTCTCCTGGTACACAATTGTCCTTGTAAAGTGTAGACAGCACTCAGGAGATTCAATTAGACAATTATGGGCACTTCAGTCACACCGTTATAATAACAGATGAGGGTTTCGGTGTATTGACACCCTTCTTCAGTCTGGGTTATCTCGGCTTCCTTCTCTAAATTATACACCGATCACCTGCATAGACTGGTGTCATAACGCTCCATGTAATATGTGTTAAGAATAGCAGAAAACTTCCTGCTATTCTATCTTCTCTTACTCTGTCTAGTAATTTATTTGTCTGTCAGCTGATCTATTAGGCTACGTTGACAAGTTTAGTAGTTTGGTATTTTTTTGTCCGTAATTCACAAAAACTTTGTCAGTAATGCATCTGTAATGCAAATTTTTATGGATCAGCAAAAAAGGGTTGATAGTTAATGAGTAGAGATGAGCGAACCTGGAGCATGCTCGAGTCAATCCGAACCCGAACTTTCGGCATTTGATTAGCGGTGGCTGCTGAAGTTGGATAAAGCCCTAAGGCTATGTGGAAAACATGGATATAGTCATTGGCTGTATCCATGTTTTCCAGACAACCTTAGAGCTTTATCCAAGTTCAACAGCCACCGCTAATCAAATGCCGAACGTTCGGGTTCGGATCGACTCGAACCCGAACCCGGTTCACTCATCTCTATTAATAAGGTATTCCTAGAAAATCAACTTTCCCCCCATACCCACAGGATAGGGGAAAAGTAGGAGGCCACGGGGGTCAGACCGATGTATCCTCCGCCAACTTCTGCATTGGGCCCCTGGCTTCTGTATTATGAATAGAGCAGCGGGTACAACATGTGACTTGCAGCTCTATTCATTCCTATGGAGCGATTATTGAGGTCAGATCTGCCATGATCTAAGTTAAAGGGGTTGTCCAGCGAAAATCTTTTTCTTTCAAATCAACTAGTGTCAGAAAGTTATATAAATTTGTAATTTACTTCTCTTAAAAAATCTCAAGTCTTCCCATACTTATCAGCTGCTGTATGTCATGCAGGAAATATTGTTTTATTTTCAGTCTGACACAGTGCTCTCTGCTGACATCTCTGGCCGAGACAGGAACTGTCCAGAGCAGGAGAGGTTTTCTATGGGGATTCATATAAAACCAAGACAGAGTTCTTGTCTCGACTAGAGATGTCAGCAGAGAGCTTTAATAGAATTAAATTACAAATCTATATAACTTTCTGATACCAGTTAATTTGAAAGAAAAAGATTTTTGCTGGAGAACCCCTTTAATTTTCTTAGAACACCCGTAATAGTGGGTTAACAATTACTGACAAATTTTGAGTTATGAGTTACGGATTATACTTAGGGATGACAACAATATCATATGACTCTTTATAAAAAAAATCTGTAAAAATACTATATTACAAGCAATAATCTTACCATATTTACAATGTTGGTTTATTATTACCATCTTAAATTGGCCAGATAATCTTTTTCTATAAGGCCACTATGTATAAAATGCCAACACATCCTATCTAGCACCAGATTTAAGCAAACTGGCTTCTTATTGCTGAGACTGGATGTGTTTAGTTTGCAGCCTCTCCTGCAGCTCTGAAGATCTATGTGAAAAGGCTGCATTAAAACCTTTTCCGTGCTGTGATAATGTGCAATTTACAATCCTGTAGCCTACAAGCGCTCTAACAGCAGCAAACATGTTGTGGCCGCTGCTGAAAGTTCACAGTTAAGTGCCAGGTCTCCTTTTTTCAGGTGCTCCTAGTGAGCAATTTCTTCTGCTCTCACCAGTCTAGGTGCGATGACTTGTGTAATTTACTGGTGAATTGCAGTCCTATTTTTAAAGCACATGTACCCATGTACAAAGTAATGCGCCTTTCTTGCTGTCAATTACTAGATAATGCTATACTTTGGGTGAGGAAACGCAGGAGCATGCTGGCTTAAGTGATTAAAATGACTATTATATCTGTACAAACTAAAAAAATAGAATGTGTTAATTTATATATTGAAATCGTCACGGTTGTTTTAAAAAACTCCCTCCATTTGATAGCCTATACAATTCCTTACATTTTTGTAATTCATTATATTTACGAAAAATTACGCCTTGCCCCAGAAAAACAGCTCTAAAGTCTTGACTATTAGGTGTCTTCCTTTTATCCAATCTGCTGTCCGCTGCCTGTTGTCTGTAGAAATCTGTCTCTAGCAACAGCCTCAGCAAGACAGAATACAGAAAGTGGGGGGAGGAGCATAGCATGTGCTCTGTGCAGGAAGTGGTGGGGGTATGAAAAAGCCTAGGCATAGTACCTTCCAGCTATGAGCCTCCAGATAATCTACACCACAAGTGTCAAACTCAGGCCCTCCAGTTGTTATAAAACTACAATTCCCATCATGCCTAGACAGCCAGAGCTAAATTTTGTGTTTCCAGGCATGTTGGGAATTGTAGTTCTGCAACAGCTTGAAGGCCTAAGTTTGACGTCCCTGATCTACACTGTCCAAACAGGGTTAAGGATTTCCTCTCATCTGCTATTTATTTAATTTCTGCTCTCACAGAAACTCCACATCCCTGTGCTATTTATAGTAGTAGTATTTATTTCATCTGCTCACATAGCAAAACCAGTGCATCAGTAACCCCCTCATGCCCCCACATGCCATCCACAGTACTGGAATGTACAAACCACCGTTTCAGCACAATGTCTGCTTGTTTAGTGCACTGATGTGATGTGCTGTACTGTACTGTGATTGGCTACAGAAGTAGGAGAGGAAATCCTTTGTATCTACTACTGGCAAAGAGTCCATCCCTGTTCCTGCCTGCTAAAAAGTAGAGACTGAGAAATAGCCGTGCACCATGGAGGCCTTTCACAGGCGTCTTTTCTAATAGGTAAAAAAATTTACCATTTTCTGGCCCTCATCTTGACAAAGAAAGTATCTGTTCAGTAAATCAATGGCTGAGGTTTATCATTTGAACTAAGCTTCAGTACCAGGACTAAGTACTATAGTATATAGAGCGGAGCCTGGTGGACTGTGATGGGTTTACAGTGCTCACTCAAGTGCCAACCCCCCTTTAATCAGCTGATCGGAAGGGGTGCTGGGAGTTGGACCCCAACTGATCTGATATTGATGGCCAATCCCTATGAAATGGCATCAATATCAAAGTCCTGGAAAACTCTTAGGCTATCTTCACTTAGCGTAAGAGACCAGCCATTCTGTGACCTGGCTGGGTCACGGAACGTCTGTTCTCTAAAAAGATCATCCCGGCCGGTACAGCAGTACTGTCTGGATGATCTTTCGGGCCGCAGTGTTCTAATGCCGGCGCATCTGTGCACGCACGCATTAGAACTTTACACTGCACGCTATGGAGCTTGCAGCTGGATCCGCTTGCTCCACAGTGTGCACTGACATGGTTTCCTGCGGCCGCTATCCACTGAATAGCGGCACAGAAAACTGACATGTCAGTTGTTTGTGGCGCCGCCGGAGTGTATACTATGTGTATGCTCTCCGGCCGGGATCCCATAGACAGCAATGCAATGTATATTCTCATAATAATCACGGCCGTTGTACAAAAATTTACAAAAGTTTAAGAAAATATACGTTGTGTGAACATAGCCTTAAGCAATGTATAGGTAGTTTACAGAAATATCTACTGGTGGCTCAAAATAGCTATAATGTCAGCATTTATTTCTGTTTATTTGCAGGAGATTTGCCCGCTCCAACTACACTAAACAGACAGTATGTTAAGAAGTGATGTTTTAGACCTATTCAGATTTAAAAAAGAAAAAAAAGATGGTGTTGAAAGTGGACATTCACTTTAAAAGGGTTATCCAGGCTTAGGGTCTGTTCACATTGAGTAAAAGTGGCGGAATTCTGCGTCGGAAAATCCCACCAGCTTCCGTGTCATAATGACAGTCCATGGGAGGCTCGTGTGCCTCCTCTCTCCACGCTGAAGAATGGACATGTCCATTCTTCAGCGCGGAGAGAGGAGGAGCGCAAGCCTTTGGATGGGGTGGCACTGTTTTTATCAATCTTGGTAAACGCCTATAAGGATAGTGAGCAAGAAGGTAAGAAGTCTATTGGATATTGCCCAGTGATCAGCTGATGGACGAGCTTGTATGTCGGACGATTATCCTCTTAGGTCAAAAATTCCTGTCGGCCTCATAAACAAAAGGCGACTTTGCCAATTTTGGGAAACCCTTTAATGCAACCCACCTATAACCTATGAGTATTTTCTTTGTGAATGTAGCCAGAAGGGTGCGGCACAGGAGCTTAGACTCACTGACCTACACTGGACATTCATTACACTTCTCTTCCAATCATATTATCAACCTCATAAATCCAGGCGGCATCTTATAAATCACCAATCATCCTCATAATCAATATTCCTTACTTTTACTTCCCCCACCAAACATTTATTACAGTACACTGTATCACCGACATGACTAGCTGTACCGAGGAGTATTTTATGGTTGTTAAAGGCAGAAACATTGTAAATCAACATTAAGTGGAAATGGATGGCATTTATTATTTTTCCCTGCCCTGAAAAATTCAATTCTGATATTGTCAGGGTGTTCTGATGGCTGCTGTAAATCATACTTAGAAATTGAAGCCAAATAAAATAAAATGAAATAAAATAAAATGTGCATCTATTTCCTTCTGAAAATATGAAAATCTATCCACCCCCTATTTGCCTATCTATATGTACAATTTAAATTTGTAATTTATGTAATTATCTATCTATCTATCTATCTAGGCTCAAGTGCAGGCCCCTGTAGACTTATGTGCTTGTGCGGGCCTAAAGCTGTAATGCTAATCTTGCCCTGGCCATAAAGAGTTGCCCATGTCAGGAACTGTCCAGAACAGGAGAAGTTTTCTATGGGGATTTGCTACTGCTCTGCTACTTGCTACTGGGGATTTGCTACTGCTCTGCTACTTGCTACTGCTCTGGACAGTTCTCAAGCATGCTTGAGAAAGACAACGAGAGGTTGTCGAAACGTTGAATCTGTTTGTTCACCATTTTTGGAATAAAATACACTTTTGTACTATCAGAGCTGGTGTGCTGTGGACTCTCCATTATCTATCTATCTATCTATCTCCTATCTATCTATCTCCTATCTATCCAGGGCTGTTTCTATAGGCGGGCGGGCGGGCGGGCCGGGCGACCGCACGGGGCGCCGACAGCTAGGGGGCGCTGGTGTCACCCGCGGCCGAACGCCCGCCCGTCCGCCCCATCATCTGCCCCTCTGGCCGCCCCTTCGCCTACCCCATCACCTGCTGTGGGGCCGCCCGCCCACAACTCAGCTCAGCTTGAGGCCGGAGGCTGCATTCTGCCTCCGGCCACAAGAGGCCGCTGTCTCCCCCCAGAGCTCCAGCACAGGAGTGACGTCACTCCTGTGCTTGAGCTCAGAGCGGGGAGAGAAGACGCAGGACCTGCTGTGCTGCATTAAGGTGAGTATAACTGTTTGTTGTTTTATACAGAAAGCCTGGGGAAATGCCTACATAGGGAGGCAGGGGGGGATATGCCTACATGGGCGGATCTAACAGGGGGGATGGCTATATATATATATATATAGGGGGGGATCTAACAGGGGAGATGCCTACATGGGGGGATGCCTATATATATATAGGGGGGGGATCTAACAGGGGGGATGCCTATATATATACATATGGATATATATATAGGGGGGGATCTAACAGGGGGATGCCTATATATATATGGGGGGATCTAACAGGGAGGATGCCTACATGGGGGGGGATCTAACAGGGGGGATGCCTATATATATATATAGGGGGGGATCTAACAGGGGGGATGCCTATATATACATATAGGGGGGGATCTAACAGGGGAGATGCCTACATGGGGGGAATGCCTACACAGGGGGGATGCCTATATATATATATATAGGGGGGGATCTAACAGGGGGGATGCCTATATATATATATATATATATATATATATATATATGGGGGGATCTAACAGGGGGGATGCCTATATATATATGGGGGGATCTAACAGGGGAGATGCCTACATGGGGGGGATCTAACAGGGGGGATGCCTATATATATATATATATATATATATATATACATATATATATATATATATATATATATAGGGGGGGGATCTAACAGGGGGGATGCCTATATATATATATATATATATATATATATATAGGGATCTAACAGGGGAGATGCCTACATGGGGGGGATCTAACAGGGGGGATGCCTATATATATATATATATATATGGGGGGGGGATCTAACAGGGGAGATGCCTACATGGGGGGGGGGGGGGGAATCTAACAGGGGATATGCCTACATAGAGGGGATATGCCTACCATGGGGATGCTATCTGCTGGGGGGCTAACTAACTACCTAAACTGGGATGTCTCCTACATTGGGTGTTACTATATATAGGGGGGGGATGTTTAACTATCAGGGAGATTACTTACAGGGGGTATGGCTAAATTCCTAAGGGAGTGGGGGCTAACTAACGGGGGATCACCTGCAGAGGGAATACTACATACTGGTGGGCTTACTATTGGGGGGGATCCCTACCTGCTACGTGCTGTGGAGACTACCTACAGGGGATTAGCTACACTGCAGACACTACCTATTGGGGGAGGGGGGGGGGGGCATCCTGCACAGGGAGGCCTAACTTCTAAACATATGCACACAGGGGGGCCTGTGGACATTATTACTATATGGGGGACACAGCAGAGGATCCTAGATACAGGGGGCAACCCACATACCTACTGACTTTACTGCAGATGACACAAAAAAAAGTGGAAGTTGTTGAAAAAGTGCGGAGCCTAAGATGTTTGTCTGGCAGGTTCAGAAGAGATGAATTGTGGCTACAAGAAATTGTCATGGGGGTACAAGCCAGAAAGAGAGGAAAAGGGGAAGTGATGCCTCAGATCAAAGAAGACGTCACCCGTGAGTAACAGACTTTTTTGTGCCCCAAATTGAAAAGGGTTGAATAACTGTGCTCTATGCCATAATACATACACTGCTTCTCCCTAGTAACAAACGCCCCCCCCCCCCGACATCGCCTGGGTGGGGGTGGGGGGCTTTTAGCAAGACTCGCCCTGTAGTTAAAATTACCTAGAAACGGCCCTGTATCTATCTATCTATCTATCTATCTATCTATCTATCTATCTATCTATCTATCTATCTATCTATCTATCTATATCTCTCTCTCTCTCTATCTATCTATCTATCTATCGATCGCAGGAGTGTAATAAAAAAGAATCGGTCATCACTTTCTTGATTCTTGAAGTCATTAGGGCGGTCCTCAGAGGCTTCTCACTATCTGACTAGCTATGATTAAAAGTGCTAATGATTTCCTTTTAAAAGGGATCCTGTCAGCTTTACATGCTCCATGCTCAAGTATCAAGAAGGCTTTGCTGAGCTGCAGCATGCATGCCCCTTTCCTTCCTTCTTGGTCTCTAGCAATGAGCTCTGTACATCAATCAGTCAAGACAGGAAGGGTGGGGGAGGGAGGGAGGGAGGGAGGAGGCATGCATGCTGCAGCTCAGCAACACTACTGTGACACTTGAACTCTGAGCATGATATGCAGCTACCAGATTCTCTATCTATCTCTTTTCTTCGCCAACATAAAAATGAACTGCACCATAGGTACTAAATATTTGTTCATCTTCTCAGTAGGCTACGATATTACTATACTTTGTCACATATACCTGTGTACCTAGGTCTGTGGAACATACACTTGTTCTTACAGAAAATGAATGTCACCTATGCACATGGTTATGCGTTTATACGCTGAAATCCTCTTTATATTGAAAAAAAAAAAAAAAAAAAAAACTGCCAGGAAGATAATGAGATGGATAACGAGATCGCTATATCCAGTAAACTACATCCCATGGTCCCTGGTGTCCTCAGTGAATCACAGCAATAAAAAAGATGTTGTCTATAGGATCCTTACCTCGGGTCATGACGATGGCGGCTACGGCTCTGTGGTGTGTGCACACTGAGAGGTTTTCAGTAAGTTCCTGGAATTTTTGTATTACCAGCTGATATATGGAGTCTGCAAAGTCCTAGAACACAAACAAATAGGAGGATGAATTACACTTCTGGCCAACTCCATAAGCTGCCGAGCCAGTAAATCTCTGCCACCTGTAAGGACTGTTTGTAGGTAACACATTGCATTCAATGGCAAAACAAGTACAGTGTGTTGGGTTTTAGTTTGCCCCCCACCCTTTTTTTAAATTATGTGAGCATAAGACAAAAAGAGACAAGGGCAAGAGTTTCCTATTATGCCTTGTATGCACTTGAATAATATTAGCCGCTCTAGTTGTATAAATACTTTTAGCCACTAAATATCCATGTAGGAACTAATTTATCCAACCCCATTAAACGTAACTAGTTTCATTTATTGCGGACTTCAATGTGCGCTGATGACACGGCATCGAGACAATAGAAATCATATAACCCACACACCAAGCAGAAAAGGTCAGCAGGGGAGATAAATAAATAACCGGAGAAGAAATTTTCCTCCGGGTCTTTATTATTTCAACATTGTTTTATCTAAATGTTTTACAGAGGGAACAGAAAGGAACGATTCATCAATGGCTGTTTACTGACTGCCAGGAGCACTTGTAGCTGCCAAGTGACTGCTGAGTACACCCAGCCAAGCGTCAGAGCTCGCAGGCTTGTGGGGTATACAAATTAATGGAATAATATCAAAGATGGATGAAACCCATAGATAAGATGTACTTGATCATAAAAGCGCTGACATGTGAACTCGGCTGATGTGAGACGTCTTTACGCTGGTGGTGAGGGAGGAAAGAACTGTCATGGGGTCCATTAAATTACTTAAAGGGTCTTATACATCTGACCTCCAGTTGATGTATTTGCCAGCTGAAAGATCAATTAGGATTGGGGGTAATTCATGGAGGGGATGGAGATAAGAAAGAGGAGCTGCAGACCCTCTAATTCTGCTAAACCTAGGAATTGGACGGGAAAAAGCAAACGTATTCAATTCTATTCAAAGTGATGGATGTAGAACCATTGAGCTACCCAACCGGTCTGACTATGGGTCAGATGTAGGAGTGGAATTTAAGTGCCCTGTAGATTTACTCTTAAAGGGGTTCTCTGGCAAAAATGTTTTTTTCCCCCTATTCTCATCCACTGCTCATTATCAGGAAATCTCGACTCTTTTACATTAGTCGATCCCTGTATAACCTATGGAGAGGGGAGGGGGGGGGGAGATTAGTCACCAGCAGAGAGCAGAGAACAAAGGATTACACAGTGGGAGCTGTGTGAAAGCCAGTATTCAGAGGTCAGAGAGGTCAGTGCTGACTTCAGAGGAGATAGCCCGGTGATGTAGCTGTAAAGTAACTCTTTGTTGTCCTGTTGTGGTGCCTCATCTCCCTCCACCCCTCCCCTCTCCATAAGAGAACCATGAAGACAGGGGAGAGAGTTTCAAACTGCTTTTTCATGATAAAAATGCATTTTTAAGCTAATAAACTCAACTACAAAGTTTCTTAAAATCGCCTGTACTATTGATTTCTGCAAATAAAAATCTTAACGACAGTGACAATTTAAGCCCGATTAATCCCTTTAAACAGTATCTGGAAATATTGTTGCATTAAAATAAATTTTACTGTCAATTTTGGGAGAAATAGCTACGACTCTATGAGATTTCTCTATGTGATGTGAACAATATACATAATATTCTACTAGTGGCCGTATGTCAGCACATGTTGGGGTCACGTGGAGCTATTTTTTATTTTTTTTTTGCTTACTGAGTAAATAGTTCCGGCAGATTATCGGCAATTATAATACTGACATACGCTGCATTCTGCCCGCTGTCTGTGGCTTTGTGCTAAATAATATATATAAAACAAATGGGCTGGGATTTTCATCAGGAGCCTTCTGGGTAATCCTGGCATTCTAACTCTTGTCAAAAAGATATTAAATCAATAGATTATACAAAAGAGAAGCCTTTTAGTAAACATTTTTATTCCGCTACGGCCTCTGGGTTTATTGGGTAAAGTATGGGAAAGGTTAGATTTGCATATCGGCAGGAGCATACACTGCGGAAAAGATACAAAGAAATGGAATTCGGCTACAGTGTGATATTTGAATGTATTAACTCTTTTAATGGCCGCATGTATTATTCAGTAATGACGCTGCGTTTGGATTACGGGGCAGATTCGTTTTAGATAGAAAAGCACAACGTATCATTTCTATGTGAAAGCCGCTAAATTGGATGTATTGCCAGAAGACCCAAATAATTCGCTAGACCGCAAGGCTCTGCAGACAAGTACACAGTACTTCTGCCATCTGCAATTCTTTTACCAATGAAGTGACTATGATTACGAGTAAAAAAAAAACACCCCAAACACTAAAGCACAGCAATTTGTAGCTCTCGATCTCGTATAACAACATCATCAGCGTATGCCAACATTGTAAAAGGGAAAATAGTTACAGGAACCTGCTCTTGCTATCCGGAATAAAAGGTAAGGCCAAGTTCACATGATAAGTTTGAATATGTACTGATTAAAGGGGAACTCGAGATTTTTTTTTTTTAATTTGTAAATTAATTCTATTAAAAATCTCAAATCTTCCAGTACTTATCAGCTGTTGTATGTCCTGCAGGAAGTGGTGTGTTCTTTCCAGTCTGACACAGTGCTCTTTGCTGCCACCTCTGTCCATGTCAGGAACTGTCCAGAGCAGGTGAGGTTTTCTATAGGGATTTATTACTGCTCAGCAGAGAGCACTGTGTCTGACCACTTCCTGTAGGGCATACTGTAGCTGAAGACTTTAAGATTTGAGACTTTTAAACAGAAATAATTAACAAATTTGTATAACTTTCTGACACCAGTTGATGTGAAAATATTTTCCCCTCTGGAGTACCTCTTTAATTTTTTTTTAAATTCATCTAGTTCTATAGCAGTTGAGGTGCCATAGAAAGCTCAGAACTTCCAGCACAAAACCAAGTTCTTAAATTAAAACTTTCTGCAGCTGTCACTAGGAGGATCTCATGACTTTAAAGGGGTTGTACACCAAAACATTTTTTCTTTCATATCAACTGCTGCCATAAAGTGCCAGAAATTTGTAATTTACTTCTATTAAAAAATCTCAAGCCTTCCAGTACTTATCAGCTGCTGTATGTCCAACAGGAAGTTGTATTATTTCCAGTCTGAAGAGCAGGAGAGGTTTTCTATGGGGATTTGCTGCTGCTCTGGACAGTTCCTGACATGGACAGAGGAGGCAACAGAGAGCACTGTGTCAGAGTAAAAAGAAAACACCACTTCCTGCAGGACACATAGCAGCTGATAAGTACTGGAAGACTTAAGATTTTTTAATAGAAGTGAATTACAAATCTCTGGCACTTTATGGCACCAGTTGATTTGAAAGGAAAAAAAATTTGGTGAACAACCCCTTTAAGACATCCTGTTTTATTATAGAGTTTACTGTTCAAACAGTATACAGTAAACTCACAGGCTCCCTCTAATGGTCACTGTAAGCAGTTGGAATTTTATTTAGCTCTATATATACAGATCCAACCACTGTAAAAATATATTGAGATATTATTTGGAACACTTTTAGACCTATTTAGAGTGAAAACAACCGAGTGAATGTTCAATGTTTGTTCTGCTACATCTAAAAGCTTACAATTTCACACTTCTAAGAGGCGCTAATGTTACTTTACCCCAACACTGTACATTAACATTCTTAGTTTAGAATTCTTCTTTAGTTTAGTAGGTGTTCCTGAGGTCATACTGTATACTTCTGAGGTTGGCATGTTAAGGTTATTTCAAGTTATATGGAGTAAGCAGTTATCTAATTCTGTTGTTTAAAATACAAATACACTGGCAAAAAAACATACAAAACAGTGAAAAAACTAAAACACACTAATTTAAAGTAGCATAGCAAAAAAATTTAAGGCCTGCGCATATAGACATATGTACAGTATATGCTCTGTGCTTTACTGGTGGTGCACTGATAACCCCTGACCTCTGCATAGAGCTCTGCACATTTTCCTACTTGATTGCCAGCTGGAGAACAGAGGTCAGAGGTTATCAGAGCAGTGAAGCAGAGATCTCTGTCTTCTGCTTGTTAACCCTTTTTTTGTGTTGCAGCATGTAAGTAAACATTGGGTCACTTACACACTGCAGTACATAAGAGGTTAAGCAGAAGGACACACGCTCTTACCTTCTCCCCCGGGCCGCCCTCCTGCACAGGCCCCATAGCAACTGCCCACTCTGCCTCTATGGTAGCTACACCCCTGAAAGCAGCAAAGTTCCGGCACCTCCTCATTGCACATGAAGTCACCACCACCTTCCCTTCATATCTTTTAGCATATAACAAAGAATAAGCAATGCACCAGACTGTACCAAACGGAGACAATGTTTTGCACTTAGCACTTGGAATAGTTTTCTTTCATATCAATATTGCAGGGTCAATACTGCATCTGGCAATGAATAAGCAGATGGCCGTTTTCCTACTGAACTCTAACCCACAAGCTTATCCCAACAGGGACGTATATACCATTGGCTGCAATCCTGAATAATTCAATTCAACCAAGCTGCGTGTTCAGTTCACAGCATTGTAGCTGCTCTAGGAAAAGCCTCAGGTGTCAAGCTGTTGTACTAGAAGAGATATTACATTAGTGCAAATAGGTTTTCTTTAACTACATAAAAGCTTCTATGAAATCACCTGCACTGGGGAGGAAGGGGGTGGTCGGGGGGCGGAAAAATATCATTGTGTTGCTACATTCAGTCTATATAAGAATAGGCTCATAACGTTGTATATTCATTGCATTAGTGATCTCATATATTTCCTTTTAGTACTATATATATACTCCAGAGCTGAATTCATAGTTCTGCTGATGTTATTAGAAATAGCTACTCAGTAAAGAATGCTGGGAAATGTATACAGAATGTGATTTTGGACCATAATACAAGCTGTAACTCGGGATCGGTACAAGATGAATAGTACAATATGTTCCCAAAAATGCTAATTTTTTTATGTAAACTGTGAAAGGGGAACATATGCTGTAATGAGTTGGTGCTGTCTACGGGCTAAGGTGACTCACACTAAACACACACTTCAAAAAGACGGGCGCAGACTAGTATGTATAATTTTTTTTTTGCTAGGGAGCTGCTGTTTATTCTGTGACTTAAAGGGGTACTCTAGAGAAAAAAAATGTTTTTAAATTATGTGGTAACAGAAAATTATACAGATTTATACATTTTTTCTATTTAAAAAAAATAAAAATCTCAACTTCCAGTACTTATCAGTTTCTGTATGCCATGCAGGAAGTAATGTATTCTTTCCAGTCTGACATGGGGCTCTCTACTGCCACCTCTGTCCATGTCAGGAACTGTTCAAAGCAGGAGAGAGATTATATGCTGATTTGCTACTGCTGTAGACAGTTCCTGACATGGAGGTGGCAGCAGAGAGCGCTGTGTCAGACTGGAAAGAATACATCACTTCCTGCTGGACAAACAGCAGCTAATAAGTACTTGATTTAAAAATAGAAGTAATTTGCAAATCTGTATAACTTTCTGACACCAGTTGATTTAAAAAACTATTTTTATTTCCCAGAGTGACCCTTTAACTGTGGTAAGCAATGTCACCTTGTCTGTTGCTGAGATGCCTCTGCAAGTCATACTGCAGTCACATGACCAGGCTCCTGATATTAAGTTCCTGTGATATCTTCTGCTATGAAAACATCTCCCATCCTGCTCATGTTTTATGAGGAAATCATACCTCTAATCTCCCTTGCATCCTGTTCCTCCTTCCTTTTAGAGAGCTAGTATTGTGTGTCACATGCTGGGCAGCATATCAGTAGATTAGTATTGTGTTAGAAGACAATGCCCAGCATGTGAAACACAATCCTAGCTATTAAAAGGGAAGGAGAGCAGGGTGCAAGGGAAATTAGATGTATGGTTTCCCTCATACTACATGGACAGGATGGGAAATAAACAATTACTGCACTACTTTAGATCTTGCAATAGAGGGACCTACAGGCATCTGTAAATAGAAGCTGTGTCTATTAGAGGAACTATGAGAACTGCAGTATTTTACATGCGTATGTTATGATTTTTTTTCCCACTCATCCCTTGCAAGAAACATGGATTGTGCCAAGTGGAGAATCCCTTTAAGAAGAATACCTTTCCTAACTATCAACTATGTCTATAGGCATTTAAAAAAGATAATTCAGCTACTATGCACTGTATGAATACATTATTTGTGACTTTGAAGTAGCCTCAAATTCTGTTTAAAATTCAAGAACTAGAGTACAGTGGTACCTTGGCTTAAGAGTAACTTGGTTTAAGAGCGTTTTGGTTTAAGAGCTCACAGTTTTTCTAAATTATGACTTGGTTTCAGAGCATTGCTTTGGTTTAAGAGCTCCCTGTACTGCGTGGGAGGGGGAGTGGGGGAGGGGCATGGTCTGCATAGCGGGGTCTACAGCCCTGTACTCTGACCCAGGAAGTCTCCCTCACCTTCCAAATCATAGCAGATCCACTTCAGGCTGGGGCTTACATCAAGGGACAGGACTGTGGAGGTAATCTCTCCATAGCTGTAACCCCTCTCTCCCCGGACAGAGAGTGCTGCATGTATGTGCCCACATCTGTCCTGCTCATTCCTTCATGCTCCCTGCAGTCTGTCAGCCCTTGTGTTTCCCATCTTCTCCATTACTGTACAGTAACTTATAATATCACATATTCTGCTGTTTCTGAATTTTCTTCGGTTTAAGAGTGGATTTGGATTACAAGCGCCGTCCCAGAATGAATTATACTCATAATCCAAGACACCACTGTATATCTCTTTTTTTTGTGTGTGTGCTTTAAAAAGACTTGAGTAAGCATTTCCTGCAGGAAAGACAAATCAGAGGAAGCAGTATAGAGCACAGGGATCAGGAGCCATTGGGGCGGCACTTGCAGGGTATTGGGGGCAGGTGAGTATCACTTAATTTTTATTTTTTTTGTTAAAGCACCAAGTTCACTCTAAAAAAATATCTTGTATCTCTCCTTTCTTTACACATATAAGATTGTGTTTCACATATTAACTATTCGTTGCACTGAAGGAAATGTCTGTGGGCTGTTTATAATCTGCAGAAGGAATTATACAGAGCAGTATCGTTTAGATGGTAAGGACACGAGTTAAGTAGTCATTACAAACATATTGGATTTCTTTTTTTTTATTCCTGTCAAGGTTCATGCTGTCTTTTAGCCTAATAGTTGTGGATTTCCCGCTGTAGTAATGCTAATGGTCTGATACTTGATTTGTAGGGGCATATGGCAATCTGCTTTTCATACTATTCAAGTGTTGGGTCTCTCCTCAGGTTTCAAATTATCTGGCAAGACTTTCGAAAGTTAGAGAAGAAAAGAACTTCTTAGAAAACTTCTTTTTAGCCGAAGGAAATAATCTTTTCTGTTCCTCCAATTAAAGCAATAAGATATTTCTACTTTACAGCTTTGCAATGGGAATGGTTGGGAATGGGAATGCTTAGGAACAGTATCGTTTACCTGATGAAATATTTGCAAAAGGAGCGGTCCAGGTGATCTGATACATGGGATTTACTATTGCAAATGTGGCGGATTAATTAATTAATAGTATTGAGCGACCACTGAAATACCTGAGTGCTTTTTTCTTGAGTTTTTCCAGTCAAGTAAGGCTGGGTGAATTCACACCAAGTTTTTGCAATCCATTAAAAAAAATGGATGGAAAAACATATGCAATTCTGTGAACAATCCAACAAGAAAGACAAAAAGTGATGGCACTGCCTGGCTCTCCACTAGATGGCACTCTATCTCAGGCTGGTTCCGGTATGTGGTGGTGCTCAATCCGAAATAAACATGCTGTATGAACAATAAATAAAGGATGAAAGGAGGCACTCACCAGCAGTGTATTCAGACCATCCGGCTTTTATTGCTGTGCGCAGGGGGAGCGGGGGAGACAAGGTGGGTGACCGCAGTTTTTGCTAACTTCAGCAGCCACCGCTAATCAAATGCCGAAAGTTCGGGTTCGGATGGACTCGAGGTTCGCTCATCTCTATTCAGGACATGTGAAGGTTGTGTGTCTAAAGCCCCTATTACAATGGACGATTTCCGAGGGCAAGGAAGCGCCGACCTGTATGATCATTGCTCCTCATTCCCCACTGGCTGCCGTCGCTATTACACATGCTGACAGCAAACAGGTATAAGTTTAGGGAGGTGGGGCCCATAGGAGTTAGTGGTAGTCTTCTGCCGCTGCTCCTATTACACGAAACAATGGCAGCAGATTGTTGCTCTCCACGTTTTCTGTGTTGCAACATGTTGAAAGACAATGAAAGACAACAATCAGCCGACATTGTTCATGTTGCCTTCTATTACACAAGACGATGTACCAAATACATCAGATAATTGCTTTGTGTAATAGGGCCTTAAATTTGCTATGTCCAAAAATTACGCAGTATGTAGATTACAGAAAAATAATAGCACTGTACACTGCATCTTAGTAGGGGAGCATTCACTTCTTGTGGAAACACAAAAAGAAACCCAATAAAGTATAAATGATAGTCACCCTCCTCTTGGCTGATACACAAAAACTACAACATTTCCTCTAAGCAATCACCTGTACCAATGAGGATTTATGAGTGTGCTGAGCAAGAAAAATGATAACTGATGAGGAGGGGGTCAGCTATTTGGAAAGCGGCAGCACAGCCATCTATCTGAACTAATAATTCTGTTTGAACAAAGATTACATTACAAGGTCATCATCCAAAGCCAGTTCAGGGATCCTGAAGCTTAACTCTAAGAAACAAACTGGCAAAACAAAAACCAGATAGAGTAACCAGTGTTGTACAGTATTATATACATATACATGTACCCTTTGGCTAAGTTCACACTACGTATAAATTCATTAAACAATGGCAGTAGTTGCAGGTTTGCAACCACAGCTGTTATTTACTGAATTTACCTATCACATTTATTACTATGGAATTTATTGCGGCCACACCGAAAGCTGACAGTGCAGACAAAGTAAAGTGCGGCTCCGGCCGCACTTTCCATTGTGTGCTATGGTTAATTAGAATGCGGGCGCACCCGAATGTGCCCGCATCGCAATTAAAAAGAAATGAAGTTCATCCGGCTGGTACTGCAGTAGCGGCCGGGATGAACTTTACTGACACTGGGTGTTCTGTAACGCAGTCGAGTCACAGAATTGCCATTGTCATATATAGTGTGAACCCAGCCTATAGCTATATCTATTAGAACCCTTTGTAATATAGATAATGATGATTTCCATTGTAATTAAAAAATTTAATGTTTGCTACTGAGATAGGTGCATGACTAGAGATGAGCAAATTGAGTCCGAATCAGATTTAATATGAATTTCACAAAAAGTTTAGTTAGAACGCAAACTTTTTGTTTGTTTTTCATTTTTTCTTAAAGTTTTTTTTTTTTTGTATTTTTATTTTGGATCGTTCCTGATCCTGTACACTGAGCGACCCAGAGGTAAGCAGCAATGCTGTATGCATCACTGCTTACACTCACTACATATGCTGGGCCAGGCATGCTAAACGCAGCCCAGAGTACTGTAGGGGATTGCATTGGCGATTACAAGTCAGATTTGGCAAATTGGACCTGAAGTGAATCTAGGGAGAATCAACCATTTTTATGCCAACCCTATTTACTTACTTCCGTCCTCATGGGTGTATAGCAAGGTACAGGTCAGGTAACATAGTGCTCACATTTGAATGGAAAAGAAAGGTATTGCTACCATGTTCCCATAAACCATGATCGAGTAGTGCCAGACCGCTGTATCTTATCGCACATAAACTATGCTTAAATAAGGTTTAAATCACAGATATGGTAATAGAATAAGTGCATTGCCTACTGTAGATGGGCAATAGTGAGATTGTCTTACTGTCTAAAATAAAACCCTTCAGTTTTGCCAGCCAGCACAATTTCCTGCTGACAGCAGCAAAAAAATAAAATAAAAAATTAAGGCATGTGCTTAGGGTGAGCAGTCACGGTAATAGGAAATGAGGCAGCAGTCTACATCCTCAAAACCTAGACTTAACACATTGTCCATAATAGCAACATTATATAATAGCGACATCTGCTTGAAAGCATTGAGTGTTGAATGGAACAGGATCATGCTGGATAATTACAAGGACTTTTTCATTGTTACACAATCTTTTGATTTGATATCAGTCACTTAAAGTGACACTGTCACCCCCTATTTGCATTTTGACTACTCTCCACAGGTGTAAAGGGTAAATGTTACAGCTTTCATTACTTATTTTATATCAAACCTTATGGTGCTTGTTCTGGTAAAAAGTCATTTTTATCACCTGGGGATTGGTATATGTGGGCAGGGCCTCATGTCCTTTGTGCCACATCGCACCAGCACAACTTAGCCCCACCCCCAATCGTGACATCATCACCACATAGGCCCCGCCCCCTCAGCGGCCATTGGTGTGGGGCTATCTAGGGGGGGTGGGGCCTAGAGCTTTAGGCTGGCCCTTCCAATGGCTGCTGAGGGGGCGGGGCCTATGCGGCTATGACATCACGGTTGGGGGTAAGTGGCTAAGTGGCGCTAGGGGCGGAGCGATGTGGCACAAAGGACACGAGGCCCCGCCCACATATACCAATCCACAGGTGATAAAAACTACTTTTTACCTGAACAAATACCATGAGGTGTGATATAATATAAGTAATGAAAGCTGTAACATTTAGCCTCAACACCTGTGGAGAGCAGTCAAAATGCAAATAGGGGTTGACAGTGTCACTTAATAAGCTTGTGATACTGGCAGTACGTCTTTAATGTAATGTACGAAATCACCTTATAGGGGTTGTCTAGTCTTAGAGGAAAAAAAAACATGTGGCCGCTTTCTTCTAGAAACAGACCCTATCCTTAGTTTTAGCCTTAGTTTTGCAGCTTAGTTCCATTGAATGGAACGGAGTGAATGGAGCTGAATTGTAATACCACACACAACCTAGAGACAGGGGTGGCGCTGCTTTTGCAAAAAAGCAGCTGTGTTTTTTCAAATCATGGATAACCCCTTTCAAGAACTTATATTGTAACACAGTCAAGTTCTTCTAACTGTGTCAGACAGTTATGCTTCTTTTTCCTACTCTAGACTTGGGTTTAGGGATGGTCCGAACCTGCCGAGGTTCGGGTTTGTATGAACCCGAACGCTCGGCATCAGATTCCTGCTGTCTGCCCGCTCCATGCAGTGGGTGGATACAGCGGGAGGACCGCCTGGAAAACTGGGATACAGCCTATGGTTATGGCTGTATCCCAGTTTTCCAGGCAGGCCTCCCGCTGTATCCACCCTCTTCACGGAGAGGGCAGACAGCGGGAATCATTTCCGAGAGTTCGGGTTCGTACGAACCCGAACCGAACCAGGTTCGGACTATGCCTACTTGGGTTCCAGGGACTAGTTGACTATGGAAGCCATCATTAGCCCCTTTATAGTTATAATCTAGCCATCCGCTCTTCAATGAGATCAAATGATCATGTTTAGTGTTGAGCGAGCATGCTTGGTCAAGTATAGTCCTCCATTGAGCATTGGGTTTTTCGACTGAGCTTGATGCTCAACCAAGCACCACGGTGCTCAGGTAAAGGTATCCATTAGCCTTCAATGCCAATACAATAGTATGTCCATTAGTGGGGTCCAAGGTTCAAATCCCACCAGAGACAATGTCAAGTTTGTATGTTCTTCCCATGTTTATGAGAGTTTCCTCAGGGGTACTCTGTTTTTTTTACCACATTCATATATTGTTAGACAAATATTTAGACTGTGAGCCCCATTTAGGACAGGGACCATTTTGAGAGACAACATTCCTGTAAAAAAATCTTGTCCGGTGTAAGTTGTCAAGACAGACTGATATAAGCCTTCAATGCCAATACTTGACTTGTCAACAATAGTGTGTTCAATAGTAGGGTCCAAGGTTCAAATCCCACCAGAGACAATATCTTAAGAAATTCGTATGTTCTAGCTGTGTTTACATGGGTTTCCTCAGGGATACTCCGTTTTTTCCCCACATTTGTATACAATTAGACAAATATTTAGATTGTGAGCCCCATTTAGGACAGGGACCATTTTGAAGGACAAAATTCTTTTAAAAAATTCTTGTCCGGTGTAAGTTGTCAAGACAGACTGATATAAGGCTACTGGGAATATACAGGGAATGTACAGTGCAAAGTATTTTTCAGATACAAAGAAGTGATCTTGAAGGAATTCTATCTTTTAACATTGAGTCATTTTAGGTGCAAAATGTTGTTCTGATAACTCTTAATAAGTCTTTACTGTGTTTGGAACTTTGAGTTTCTGATACACAAATCTGCTCCGAGTTAAAGGATAAAATTCACATTGCATCCGCCACTAGAGAGAGCTTTGATGTTTACTGGATACTTTCTTCAATATTGAGCTCAATGTATAAAAAGTTTGTAGTAAGCTGCTAAACGTCCTCTAGTGGTGTCTGTAGCCGGCCAGAATTAGGCAGCGGATTCTGAAGATTTGTATCTGAGAAACAGAGCTCTGTCTTCTATGAAGATACTGTATATATTACGAAATAAATCACCACCAAATTTTTAGAAAGAAAATGGTGTTTTAAGGCAGATACTGGATGGTCAATGACATTTTCATCCTATGGTATTCCTTGTATGGCTGGGTTCCCACTTCGGAAAAATATTGGGGAAGGCGGCTGCCTTGTAAGAGAGATGGCCGCTAATAATGGCCAAGATCATTATTAGAGGCCAGCTATATAACAAGACGGACACCTTCCACCGATTTTATTACAGAGTGGGGACATAGGCTACATGTGTAAATCACCAGGCCTGTATCTAGAGTTCATGCTGTGGTAAGCACTTTATGTGCTGACACCGGCTCCATGGGGAGGGGGGGGGGGGGTCTGGGCAGATACTGTAAGACAGGCCAGCCCCACAACCTTCACCAATAGTGTATCAGGGCCGATTAAACAGTATACATGGAGGGGGGGCATCCTGTATGATACAGTACCCTAGTATATTGGGGGGGGGAAGGTTCCGCCTCATACAGGATGCCCCCTCCCAATAGCGCTTCAGGGCCAGGTAAACAGAATACATGGAGGGAGGGGCATCCTGTATGATACAGTACAGCCAAACACCATCAATCCCCACTCTTCTGCAAGTTCCCCCTCACAGCCCCACCAACAACAACAATCCACCCTCTCCCCCACCACTTTTTTTCCCCTTAACTATGCAAGGCGCAGATGGTCCTTTCTTCCACAGTAAGCGCAGGCAGTTCAGCAGGAGTAAGGGGTGGGCTGGTCGTCTTCAGTCTTTTCTCTGACTTGGCGATGGGAGGACGGCCCAGTGTGACAACTCCTTCCCCTATAGGTGGAGCAGCTTGCTTGTTTTCTGCTGCTCCCCAATGGAAAGAGGAGCTACAGACAGAGGCTGTACTTCTGTTCAAGACAGTCTAAGTTATTTGATGGTAGTAACACCTCATATTTTGGAGGTTGGCTACAGGTCCCCTTTAAAGGAGACCTGTCAACCCGGCTGCCGGGGTGAAGCCCGCCCGACCCTCCGGTGGAGCCCATTTATACTTATCCCCCTCTTGAAGTCCCAGTCCTGGACCCCATCCCGCCGACGAGAGATCCCTGTTGGAAGTTGTGCGCGCACTCACCAGAGGTGAGTCCGATGCCCATAGAGAATGACTGCTCCAGTCCCAGACCCTGTCGGCGGGACAGGGTCCGGGACTGGGACTTCAAGAGGGGGATAGGTATAAATGGGCTCCACCGGGGGGTCGGGCGGGCTTCATCCTGGCAGCCGGGGTGACACGTCCCCTTTAGGCTTTGTTCACACTATGTATGAGACCGGCTGTTCTGTGACCCGGCCAGTCTCTGGCCGGATCATCTCGGCCGGTACTTAAGTACCGGCCGGATGACCTTTGCGGCTGCGGAGCTCTGATGCGGGCGCATCAGCGTGCGCCCGCATCAGAGCTTCCCATAGCACACAGTGAAGTGAGCGGCTGGAGCGGTCGTAGTTCTGCGGCGAGAACTACGGCCGTAGTTTTACGTAGTGTGAACATAGCCTCAGATTGTGAATTTCAGTTTCAAGCACACTAAAACATTGAAATCAATAGATCAAAGAGAGATCATTGTATATAATAATAATAATAATAATAATAATAATAATAATAAACTAATGATCATAATATGAAAACCTTACAAAAAACCCATCCATTCTATACTATTATATGTGACACCTACTGACCGGCACGGCACAGAGGTCTGTCCACTAGTTTCTGATTAAACCAGAAGTAATCTATTTCTTGTTTGTGTTTCGCTATTGCTGCCTGAGCCTTCACCTGAGATATAAATCTCGATTCTTGCTGCTTTTCCATCACTTGTCATTTTTTTTTTTTTGCAAAGAGCAAAACAGAAAGTACAAAATATACTAATCCCGCCATCAACCTTGCAAGATATAAACCGTGCGCAAAGTTTTTTTTCTTTTTTTTTTCCAGATGTGATAAAATCTTGCCTATAACCATGTCCAACCTTTTCAGCAGTAAGTCCAGATGGCTTTGCAGCCCATATAACAGACTTTACCCACTGAAGCCTTTCTAAGTGACAGGGTATCTTTGTTTCACAGTTGTGGGAAATGCACAAAGAAAGTGGCACAGGAAATGGCTCACATTAAAAGTCCTCAGGAGCAAACACTCAAGAAAAATCAAATTATACCTGTTGGTCGGATGCTTTTCACAGCAAAAGAAGCATTACAGGAGGATTCTTGCAAACGCGGGACTTGGAGAGTTTTAGTGCACGGAACAGTCAGGGCATTAAGGACAGATCGGAAAAAAGTTTGCCGCTATTTTAAGGTTTTCACATTGTAAGTGTCTGTGCTTTGCAAAATTGCCGGACAAATCGTTTCTGTATGCTATTAAGAATCCATTCTCATGTTGGCTTAGAAACATCTGTAAAGTTGAATCCTTCCTGCACACCTCAAATAAACTCAAAAAACTTATATTCTGAGTAAGAGGAGAAAAGATAAAATTTTGTCTATACTTGAAGTGAATGTATCATTTTTTTCACATTGGGTGATTGGCGCCGGCATGGGGATCGAGGTGGCCCGGTCCTTGTAAAAGGCTGTTTAGGTCCAGCCCTATCCACTGGCGATTCCCCTCCCCTCTGTGACGCACCTCTATTGATTCTAATGGAGTGACATCACTGAGCGGAAATCGTCACACCTGGGGCTGGCCTGGTGCACAGCAAAAGAACATCGCCGAGCATGGGAACTGAGCAACGTTTAAAAGAAAGAACTGCATCACCTGGATCCCTGCGCCAGTGCTGATCGCCTAATTAAAAAAGCAATGTACATTGATTCTAATGGGGCCGCGTCATAGAGGGATGGGGGTTTCCTCCCACTGGGGGTTGGCTAGACCGTCTCACTCCAGGGCTTCACCCCAGGCCGGTGCCCGGCAATAGATTGACATCCTACATGGGAACAAGCCTGCTGTTCAAAAAAAGGACAGCAGCACCGAATTTCCCGCGCCGCCACGAATGTACTGATGAGTAAAGTTATATCTTAAGAAGGTATTATATTTTATTTCCAAAGTTGTGTAACAGTTTTCAGCATTTCATCTATGCTTTAGGGTGCCTTCACACATACCGACTCGCAGTCTGAAAGACCTCTGCGTATATGCAATGCAGCCGCCCCCTTAACCCCTTTGGCTCCCGCACTAGTCCCGCACCGCTGCCTCCATACATTACCTGGCTCTGGCTGCACGGGGTCCCGCTCTGCTGACCAGCCAATCAGTGTGTTGCCCAGCCGCAGCCACTGATTGGCTGGGCGGCAGAGCAAGACCCCGTGCAGCCAGAGCTAGGTAATGTATGGAGACAGCGGTGTGTGACCGGTG
The DNA here is from genome assembly GCF_027789765.1 of Dendropsophus ebraccatus. Lineage (NCBI taxonomy): Eukaryota > Metazoa > Chordata > Amphibia > Anura > Hylidae > Dendropsophus > Dendropsophus ebraccatus. The sequence goes on from NC_091455.1 coordinate 189,821,141, forward strand.
CGGGAGCCAAAGGGGTTAAGGGGGCAGCTGCATTACATACACGCAGCGGTCTTTCAGACCACTGCTTGTATGTAGTGATAGGGGCCTTCCAGGACCTCGGCTCGTAGCAGAAACTCGCAGGGAGTTTTCTGCTGCGAGTCGGTATGTGTGAAGGCACCCTTAATGGGCAAAAATTTGGTCCTAGGCACCATATAGTCAAATGGACAAAGACCCTTGATTTCTGTCCCATATTACCTAAACTTTATATTGTAACTAGAGTTGAGCGAATCAAATCCAGCTGGATTTGCAGCGAATTTGTAAAAAATACTGGATTAGTTGACAAACAGATTTTTTTCTGAATTTAAGAAAAAAAATAAACAAAAAGACAAAAGAAAAAAGTTTCATTCACCTGTTTGTGCTCCGCCGGTGTCCTCTTCCACTCTTCCAGGTCTTCAGCCACCTCCATCCAGCTCAGGCAATACATGACTGAGGGATAGCATCGCAGCCAATAATTGTCTGAGCAGGCTGTCACTCTCGACAACCCGCTTAGACAGTCACTGGCCAAAGCATTATCCGTTCTCAGTCAGTCACTGATTGGCATGAGTGGAGAGTGACAGCCCACTCAGGCAATCACTGACTGACTGAGAAGGAATAGCACCGCGGCCAATGATTGACTGAGCTGGGTTGTCACTCTTGTATCTCAAGAGTGACAGCCCACTCAGCCAATTACTGGTCGTGGCTCTATCTCTCAGTCAGTGATTGCCTGAGTGGGCAAAAGGTGGGTGAAGACAAAAAACAGGGCACCTGGGGAGCATGGAAAGGTCTGTAAAGATTTGTTATGTTCAGTTCGCAAAGTTTACAAATTTTGCTGTAAAAATTGGTGAACGACGCAAACCAATTTTTTTTAAACATTCGCTCACCTCTAATTGTACCTTTTTTACTGCACACTTGAGGGGTAGGGGCTTCAATCATATTGCACATTATCCCTCTTTTCATGCAACCTTAGGAAAAGATGACAAATAATTTGACCCTTCTGCACAGGTCAGTAACATATTAATAGCACCCATGTTTGAACTTTATTACAGAGTTAAGTTCCGCACAGTGAATAATGAGAAATAGGAAACAACCTATTGCCCCCCCCCTTTATTTAACTCATTAGCCTGGGCCCCAGACTATAGCACCATTCCTACTCCCCCGATGGCAGTCCTGCTCCTACTTCTCATGATATTTCTATTTGCATAATATCTGAACCATTTTTCTACTATAATGTGCAATCAAAAGGTCAATTTCGAGAAAAATGTAAATGAACAAAGCAGCCATGGAAAATTACATTCATGTAACGGAGGCGCCATCACAATGCAGTCTCAGCGGTCTACTAATAATACTTTTGCAAATGTACACAATATCCTCATCTATTTTCTGCTGCTCTAGGCTGACATCATGGTTGAGTAAGCGCAAAGCATACTTGGTGTCATTTTTGGCACGGTCACTGTTTCTAAAACCTCCGAGCAAGCCATACATCATGAAATATTGATACGGTTCCACTATACTGCCGCATATGACATTTGATGTATGGCTGTAGCTGATTTTTTTTCTTTTTTTTTTTTTCTTTCCGAGTCTAAACAGTCAGTGAGGGATCAAAAACGAAAATGTCATTTTTATACTAGCAGAGTGAGGTGGTGACATATTCCCAAAATATCAGCTGTGTGCCAACCGGTACCCGCCGTTCCGTAATCTCCCGGAGCTCGGAGGGCCTCTGTAATTAGTCATCTCCCAACGATTGTTACCAACATTACAAATATTTATGGCGTTAAATATCACCATCCCGAAATATTGCATTCATTTGGACTTTTCACGTCCCAATGATTTTGCATTATTCCCATCGACTAAAATAAATGAAGAAAATGTTTTAGACTACACATGAAAGCATGTAAAAATCAATAACTGGATTCTAAAAGGATTTAATATGCCTTGAATGCATTCATTTCAAACAGTTTCCTTAAATAGCTCCTATTTTTTTTTTCTTTCTCCCCACATAACATATTTTTTTAAAGTCAAATATAGCGCATTAAGGCTATAATTACCATTTTAATTATACCTCAATCATCAAATCTAGTTTGCATAGAAATTAAAGCTTTTTATGTTATGATTTTTTGGTACCGTACTAAAAAAAAAAATAAAAAAAAATATTACCGAGCAATTAAGAAGAAAGAGTTTCCGGGCCTTGAAAGATTTCTATGCATAATCAGAAAGACAGATATTATATATTGACAGCCCATAATGATCGCCATTCAGTCGTCATCCATTAACGTGAATAGAGTTCAACTCGTTTTTCAGAAGATGCCATCCATTTAATCCATTTAATAAGATCTATTTGTATGATTTAAGGTGTTGGAGTAGAGTTTCTGAATGTTCTGTAGTAGAGTATATGTGGAGCATGGGATTCAGTTTTGTCTTATAAACGATTGGTTTTATGTATGATGGCTGACACGTTATTAGTCGAATTTACATGAAAAAGAAGTGAATAAATTTATTATCATAAGCCAAGAATACCTGGTGTATAGGGTGGATAATTTAGGAGTACGTTGATGGTGATTAGAGAGTAATTTGGAAAAAAAGGATCACTATTAGAGATGAGCGCAACTTGAGCATGCTTGGGTCCATCCGAGCATGCAGAATTTAAAGCAAATGTACCATCAGTACATTCGTTTTAAGTTTTGCAAATAAATATAACGGGGCCTGGGAGTTGGTGCCGCAGTCCTTTTTTTAACCGCAACCTGGTTCCCATGTATTGTGTCGTTCTATTCCCCGGTACCGGCCGGGGGTGAAGCACTGGAGGTGGGCTGGCACGCCCACAAAGGGAGGAAAGCCCGCCCATCTATGATGCGGCTTCATTGAATCTAATGGAGCCGCGTCATAGACGGGTGCAAATTTCCTCCCACTAGAGGCGGGCCGGCTCAGCTCCAGTGCTTCACCCCTAGACGATTCCCGGGAATAGACCAGCACCTTTTTATCCATGTGAAAAACTTAAAGCGAATGTACTGATGGTGCTTCGCTTTAACTACCAGTGCTGCAGCAGTTGGATGCAGCCCTAGGGCTAACGATATACATCTGCAAATTAACTCTGTAATAATTTCCATTTGTTTCCCCAGTGATTATTGGCCTGGCCTATAAACTCCCCAAACCAGCTTGAGACACTTGCCAAAGATCCTCTCTTCTCCAGCCATAGACTTGTCCAAAAGTTTTAATGTTCATATTGCATGTTGTAATATCTGATGACACTATACCAGAGCTGAAACACGTTGTGTGTAAAAAATAAAGATTACAGTCTGACTTGGAGACTTCTATACCTATAATATAAAGTAAGAGCATCCCCCCCCCCAAAAAAGGCTCATGAAAAACTATTTGTGTTACAAAATAAATACATGACATTTTGCAGGAATAAATCTTTTTGCATTATGTTTTTGCATGTTGTTAGTGTGCATTTGTATATACTACTGGGGTCCCACCGGATTCAGGGAGTAGTAACTTCTGCAACCTTTTTTTATATGAGAGACGTTGCTCTTTTTTCTGGAAATCATTATGGCATTGGGGATCCCCAGAGAGGTGCCCTAGGCCATTGCATGTTGCCTATGTGGATCTCTAGTAGGAAATGCTGTACCCCTTTAGACCATTCACTTTTCAGCCCAATACCAAGGGTTTGTGTAATGTGAGGTATCAGGAGCAAAGCTGTTCAACTTCAGATTGGTTGACTCGTTCTTCCTTTAATCACAGTAGAAGGAAAATCTAGATATCTCTCCAATTTTAAGCAGTTTCTAATGATTAAAGAACTGTACTATACTATACAATTATACTATATTGCCAGCCTTAAAAGTAATAGTTGGACCAATGCTGCCTAAAAAATCATGCACACACTTTTATTACAACTTTGTGCAACATATAAATACTATATAGGTATAGGTATGATGCACCACTTACAGCAGTAAATTAGGGCATACCTCCCCTTCACAGACCTCTAATGTGATCAGTATTTGATCAGTCCGCTCTATCTAATACCACTTGGTGCTAATTTTCCCCAAAGCTTTGTTGCTAAGAAAGATACCTACACAACACATCACCATATGGAGGTGCCATACCCCAGCCCACACAGTGCCTATGACTCCTCAGTATGGAGCATTGAAGAGTTTTTGGGCAACTTTATGGGTTGTTGTTTTTATTAAGGCTGGGTTCACACTACGTATATTTCAGTCAGTATTGTGGTCCTCATATTGCAACAAAAACCAGGAGTGGATCTGTCCACACAATGTTGAAATTGAGTGGATGGCCGCCATTTAATGGCAAATATTTGCTGTTATTTTAAAACAACGGCTGTTGTATTGAAATAATGGCCGTTATTTACTGTTATATGGCGGCCATCCACTCAATTTCAACATTGTGTGAACAGAGCCTTTCTGTGTTTTCAATCCACTCCTGGTTTTGGTTGCAATATGAGGACCACAACACTGACTGAAATATATGTAGTGTGAACCCAGCCTAAGGGTAAATTCACACGGGCGTCTCGCACAGGAAATCCGCAGCTAATCCGCAATACACATATTATTCTTATCATTATTAAGACGTGTATTGCGGATTAGCTGCGGATTTCTTATGCGAGACGCCCGTGTGAATTTACCCTTAGAATTTATATTTAGAATCTGGATATAGTTATGAACACATTACAATGTCTTATAGTATGTAGCACTTTGCAAACATTTAGCCCAACCAATATAATATGGGCACTGGCTGTATCTGGGTACAGTACACCGCAGTAGGCTATACACCAAGGCCTGAGGAAGTACTGTATCCCCATCTTTTAACTGCTTACACTTCATACATAGTATTCTGATTAATAAAATATAATTTATTGTAAATGTCACATTATTCTTCTTGGTGTATATCCCAGCTTTTGGATGTCAGACCATGCCTGGGTTATAGCTTCACACCTAGAGGGCCACAAGGAGCAGTCACTTTTCTGTTCTTTGCTTATGGGATTAGTTGTATTGTCTTTGACGTGATGCCATAACACATCCCTAACTGTGGGGGCAGTATACGGAAATCTTGTACGAATATGAGAGCTAGACGGAGCCTATATCTTCAGCATTTGCCATAAGGGGATAATACATAATGATCAGAGAAGGGAAATATATTAGAATCTGCACTGTGCCTAATTTGATAAAATGAACCCTCCATACTTGGATCTCATCAGCCATCACGACGTGAGTCCTGTCAGCATGACTGGAAAGTGTAAAAGCAATATTCATGAAGGAATGTAATTGATTTTCCACATATTACAATGCAGAGATGGACTTGGATCTCTGTAATAGGAGATAATGTCTCTCTGACATGTTTCCAAGTTTATCAGCTTCCAAAAAAAGTTTACGTGGTTTCCTATAGGATAAATGTAGTTGCCTGTGCACACGGATAAATGACACAATATGAACAATATGTTATGCTGCAAGCACAGAATCTATATGGCAGGACACTTACCATCCTATATTATAGAGCCATAGGTGCTCGGTGTGCCACCATTTGGTGCCTTCTACTATGAGCAAATTGATTCATATGGAATCAACTTGAGTAGACACCATGAAAATTACCTGAGGGAGCACTGACACCTATCAAAGACAGGTGTCCCTGCTCCTTGCAAATCATAGTATGCTGATGGCATAGTGCATTTTGCATACATGTAGCTCACCTAATATAAAGTAGGTACTGGCTATATCTGTGTACAGTACACTGTAGTGACCAGAGGAAGCACTGTATTATCAGATTTTAACTACTTACACTCCATAGGCTTTATACCTAGGTCAGGATGTGTAGGGCCATACTGAACTAGCAGTCGATTCCAAAAATGATTTGATGGACAAATGTAGCACAACCACCAAAAATGATTTCGGGGGCTTTCACTTATCACTAGTTCCTTCATATTACTGTGTCATTCTCCCAAAACAAGAATACTTCAAGAATAGTATACTATAATACAACATTCTAAAGAGCAAGTCACCATTCTATATATATATATATATATATATATATATATATATATATATATATATATATTGGCAACAGCAACCAGTAAGTACTTGGACTTACTGTATACACTTCCCTGGTCGTGTACATGATACACATATTTGAAATCGAAAAACTACTCTAAATGTTTTTTCTTAGCAAACCATTTAAACAAATAGTTTAGTCAGTGTACCATCTCACCAAGTTAAGGTGACCTCAAAAGAGATGGGTCCTACACTAACAATGGCCTCCCTTGGGTTAATACAAAGCCTATAAAACAGGACATGCAGAACCCAACTAATCTCTATTAGCCCAAGAGAGGCCATTGTTAGTGTAGGATGGCTTCTTTCTGAGGTCACCACAACGTGGTGGGATGGTACACTCTATTTGATCAAATGGTTTGGTAAGAACCTAATTATTTTCTAAAAAGTTTTAGAGAAGTTTTTTACTATTCTATTTCCAATTCGTTGATATGATGGGGGGGGGGGGGGGTATATTGGTAAGTCCTAGCACCTGAAGGTTGCTGTTGCATTTTTCTATTTTTTTTTCTGTATATTAGCCACAACATGCAACCTGCACAGTGTGAATAGTGGTATTGGAATACTGGCTATATATATATATATATATATATATATATATATATATATATATATATATATATATGACATTGCAGTTCCAGTGCAGACCCCCTAGGGGAGTATGTGCTACTGTGGACTACTAGGTCTCGTTTATTGGCTGTTTTCAAGGCCCCCAGTACGTCTTCAGCCTGTTGGTGTCTAAACAGGTTACCGTGACAGTATAATAGAACACGTACGCCAACACATATATACCAGGCTGAGAATAGCAATGATAATCATGGGGTTAAATGAAATAAAGTCCTGAAAAAGCAAAACTTCTAACTGCAGTGATTCGAATCCATTATTGCCTGGATTTACATCTCATTGTAGTTCCTTAAGTATGTTTTGCGTGTCCAACCTGTGCGAAATCAGCCATTTCCATACGATTGGTTGAGATGATGAAATTCATTGAGATCAGCATTTTCAGACTGAGATTTAGGTTTTCAATTTAATGCAGCGCGCATCAAGCTTTTCCTCGCTATCTAATAATACTGTCTGTTCCAGCTGAGTACTGCGGCTCACCAGGTCAAAGGGACGTTTTAAACTGGATCTTGCCGAGGATTTTTTTTTTTTTTTTGGTGAAAACTTATTGTTGAAGACGATTTATGTTAGGGAACATACAGTTCTGACGGACTCACGGGCAGGAAATAAGATAATAATAATGGGTAACTTATTATAATACACTGCGGCGTATTATATCACTTAAAGGCACAATTAGGTTTCGATTACCAGTTCCAGCTGTTAGTGGGAGGACTCCGCCATCACACCTGCCATGATGAACTGTTCCCGCTCGGTTCGGCTACGCGATCAATAATATTTAATAAACCATCATGAATAATTTGATGCTGAGCAGATGGGGCTAATATTGGATTAGATTCAGTAGAAAAGGCCGCGTTTGGATGGAAATTGTATTTATCATGAGTAATGATGGGACGCATATGCCTGAGATGCTGTTTTCATGTTAATGTACAATAAAGGGGTTATGTTAACATTGTCTCTTTTTTTTAATTTACTCAAGAAGCAAAATTAGTATAATAGTAAAATAGTATCATGTCACATGATCATGTATGGTGAAAGCGGCTAGGGCTGGGTCCACACGAGTATATACTTTTCAATGGGCATCTCTGAATTCACATACAGGCGTTGTTGTTGATTTACGTCACCTCCATTATAGGGAAATTCATCTACGGTCTTATATATACTATAGTTCATGGTAAGATATATATGCCCAAGACGTAAGGCAGAGACAGAATCAGCAGGGAGTGCCACCTGTAGACTTACGTACCTGTGCGGCCTTGCAGCTGAAGGTCCAGGAGCCATAGCTATAAATAGTAACACCAATCCAGGCAGGGCCGGCGTCAGCACAGGGCTTTCCTGGGCAAGTGCCGGGACCCACAGTGTCTCTAGGGGCCTAGAGAGGGAAAGGGACCCGGTGTTAAGATGTTAAGCCCACTCACTGTAGTGCAGGGTGAGCGTTGAACATCATAAGCCAGAAAAAAAGCAGGTCCTGTGAGCGTCCTGCAGAGAGAGAGAGGCATGAAAGACCTGATCACATGGCCCTAAGGTCCTCAATACTACAGTGTAGAGAGGAGCCTGACAGAGAGGAAGAGGGAGAAGAATGAGCTGTAAGTACTCTGTGTATGTGTGTGTCAGTCAGTAATGTTTGTCAGGAATGTGTATCAGTCAGTAAGTGTGTGTGTATGTATGTGTGTGTTTCAGATATGTCTGTGTCAGTCTGTGTCAGTCAGTAATGTCTATCAGTCAGTAATGTGTGTCTGTGTGTGTGTCAGTCTGTAAGTGTGTCAGTCAGTAATATGTATGTTATTAAGTGTCTGTATGTCAGTAATGTGTGTTTGTGTATGTTAGTGGTGTCTCAAGTGATTGTGCATAGTGGATAGATGAATGAGAGGCCCGTTGAGACTCTGTCGCCCAAAGGCCCACAGAAACCTGGAGCCGGCCCTGATCCAGGCACAGATCAGGACGGCGTGCGCCTCTTAGTGAATCCGCTGGGGCAATTGGGGACGGGGCCTAATTTGAGAGCAGCAAGTATGCTGGTCTTGATAACTCCCCCCCCCCCTCACAGTTCTTATCTCCTCTGCTCCTGTTAGTGCAGCCTCTCATTTTATGACTTTACATCTCTCATTCCTGTGTGATACCTCTTCTCCTGTCAGTGCTGCTGCACAGATCTCTGTATATTACTGAGCCTGGGAACTGAATTTTAGTGGGTCAGACATAAGCAGTCAATCTTAAAGAGATGATTGGTACCGTCTCTGACCCCAAAATCTAAGCCTCTGTGTACACCATTTCCACCACATGTAAATTTAACCAAAGAAAAAAAAAAAGTCCCTAATACACTGTGAAAGTCTTTCATGCAACAACTTTGCTGTGTGCATAGGCCCTAATGGTCAAGCACAAAATATGATAACACTTTTACCATCATGCAGCTCTTCCATGATAGACCTGATATTATGTTAAAGGGGTTTTCCAGGCAGGCTTTAATGAGACCAGCTTTTCTGTGACCAGGCCAGTCTCATACAGTGTGTGAACATAGCCTAAAAGAGTCCTGCCCCTGTAACTTTTAACATGTTTTTTTTTTGCTTTTTAACACCTGAATTCTATATAACGTTAGAGTCAACTTTCTTAAAAGGTACAACTTAGCAGGCTGGATCCTTGTCATATATTTCTTTTTTTCAATTTCCACCATACATTTTCAGTCAGATAAAGACCCAGACTGTTTGCTGGTCATGTCACTGAGTTCATCTGCCTTTCCTGATGAAAAAAGCGCCATACTCTGTTATCATCCTGACGTATGATCTCAGCATCACCAAATCTATTTTCTATAAATAGGATGAGAAAAGTGAGCAAAGTTTCTACTTGTGCATTGATTGTTGATTGCCATCTCCCCTGGTCTTTTAACTGACATGTGGCGCCATATAAATTAATGGGGACATGTAATTGCCTTCATCAGGCTTCATCTTACATATTAAAACATATCCAGATTGATTCATCACTTTTCTGTAATCCTCCACACTCCATGATCACTTCTCAACTAAACATAGAAGATAGCGGATAAAAAAAGACCACTCGGCCCATCTAGTCTCCCCTTCTAATATTTCTGTCTTACTACATACACTATGCTAGTAGTTTGCCGAAACAACAGTGCAAGCTGTAATTTGGCTTTCTTACAGGTCAATCACAAATGTTGACTCCCATTACTCCCGTTATCACCCTTTTCCATTTTTTTTTTTTTTGCATTTTCTAATTTTAAGGCATATTGGGGGACATTTATTAAGTCCGACGTTTTTTACGCCGGACTTAAAAATGTCCCCGCATCTCCGGCGCTACCAAGATTTATGTAGAGGTGGACTGCCTCTACATAAATCCTGTGCGCTCCAGTGTGCACGGCCGAAAACCTACGCCAGTTGAGGGCTGGAGTAGGTTTTCGGCGTAATTTTAAGAGAAAAAAATAATGAATCGCGCGGACTATGAGTCTGCGCCCCCGTTCCGCCCCCTCCCCACCCCCCGGCGTACCCGGCGGAAAGTGCCCTTTTGCGAGTATTTAATTCGCAAAATGGCCATTTTGCTAATAAAATATTCGCAAAACTGCACTTTCCGCCGAAAATGAAAGATACACCAGATGATACATGTCCCCCATTGTGTTGCCTTTTGTAAAGCTTTCATTCTTCTTTGGTCTACAAATATGTTTTCCTTTCCTTACCATTTTATTTATACAGTATTTGCACTAGTATTTGTACTTGGTCTACCAGTATGTTTAACTTTCCTTACCATTTTATTTATACAAAATTTGTACCAGACTGCTGACTAGGAACAACCATCATCTTCTGTCACACTCTCTCCCCAGAGCCATGTTTTCTTCTTTTAGCCAAGTCCCATGGCTTGGTAAGGACTTTCCCTTTTGACTATAAACTAACTGATTTCTAAAAATATGTATCACTATTTGTTTTAGAAAAGCAAATAACAAGATGTCTCGATAATTTTTCCCTGGGGGAGGGTAGATCATCCACTGGGGGCTGGTGGTCCGGCATCCCTGCATGTGCACCGATCCATTCATGTTAAAAAAAAAATTAAAGCAATGTACCTTATGGTACATTAACTTTAACCTGAAAAACATATTGAAATTATTTTCTTTCATATGTTTGAGGAATGTCTCATGAAGCCAGAATGTTCCCCTATTTTAAAAAAAAATAATAAATCTTCCCTTGTGTCCTGTCTGTTATTTGTATATTTGGTATGGAAAGAACAAGTGGGTGAAGACCTTCAAAGTGCGGTGATTCCATCGTTTTTGCCAGGGGCTGTAGATTTTCTTGGGCATTTAAAAAAATATTTGGCGAATTAAAAAAATAAAATACAAGTAAATAATTGTAAAATATGTAAATATATTTTAGATAAAGAAAACATCCTACAACAGTTACGAAACTGACCTTTTCCCCAAGGCCAATCTTGGTTTGTCAGTTATTATATAATTGTCTATTACTGTTCTTCCATGTCTTGTGGCTATGCTCTCCGCATGCAATCCTTTAGACGACGGCTGTCATTTCTAGGTACGTAAAACCTAACCTTGGCGCCACAATCACCGTCATTACACAAGAAGACTTGACCCTTATGTGCAATATGTATTAATGTATTACTGACACATGTATGACTTGGTTTGCTGTTAGATTCATCCTGGCTTACAATGGCCCAGGAGATTTTTTGTTTTGCCGGGGTCACTAGCAGTTTGTTAAGACGCTTCTTCTCTTGTCGAAATAATTACAAGAGGATTTCACAGTTTTCATCTGTGCCGCAGCACCTTGGGACATCGACTTGGCTACTTTCTCTTGCCTGTGTCAGATATTCCCAGAAAGGTTGTTTTTGAATTACCACTTGAAAGAAATCATTGCCAGAGCACAGCGGGGAACTGAGCGAGTGCAGCTTTGTCAAATTATTCTCCTTGGCTTGGTGGTAAAGGCCAGTGACATATAAAGTGTATCATAATGTTCATTCATATGCAACATGTTGTTAGCTTCGAGGGCACTGTAATCCTCTGTCATTTCTCAAAGTTAAGTTATTTTTGTATACACGTAAAGTGTATTGGAAAGTATTAAGGAGACTAGTTAATAGCGTTTAATATGACTGCACAATTTTTTATTTATTTTTTGCATTCAATGAAGAACTTTAGGAAGAACAGACATCACACAACTGTGATATCCTCCTAATACTGCCGTAAGGTCTAGCCCAGGGCTGTACAAGAAAAAGGAAAAAGTAGTTATGTGTTCCGTATCCTAGGTCTATATTAATATTTATACAGTAGCTGCTTCCTTGTCTGTCAAAGGTAACTGCTGGCGTAGGTTCATAATTTAGTAATGTTCGATTTATTTAGTAGGTTCTTACATTGTAAGGGAATGTCTGTTGAACATTTTAGACATTGATGTTCTGCAGATAACAATATTATTAGGCCCAATGTAAGAATATCTTCGGTTAAGTCCAATCCCCACTCCAACCAATAAAATAAAAAAGATTCTACTAGAACCAATGGGACCAGACAATTCCTTTTAAATGGTAAGTGCAGGTGGTCATATACTGTATATACTTGATGGTAACTTAAAGGAGAAGTCCGTCGATTCATAAAATCTGTCAGCCAGCAGAGGGGATATTGATTACAAGTACTAACTTACAGTACCTCTCCCCAAGCCTGTGGTGGGCATCGGGACCCCCTCCGGGATCTCCAGCATGACACATCACAGCTGATGGACTGGCCACTGGGGTGGGATGCTGCTCCAGGCACTGATTGGCTGTGTGGCCAGTCCATCAGCCGGCATAGGCCTTTTCCTCCGAGTCGTAATGTCATGAAAATACTTTCCCGAGGCCGGTCCTGTCACTCACTGCGGGCACGTGGAGAGGTAAGTTCGTACTTATCAGTTTCCTCCCTACTGGCTGCAAGATTTTGTAAATCACTGCATTTCAAATATTTAAGTTAAAATCACATATATATGCGCACCTGCACTCACGATTCAAGAGGAATTGTCTGGTCCCGTTAGTCCTACTAGGACCTTTTTTCATTTCACTCCACTCTTCAGCTGTGTCTGTTGACGGTCCTCAGAGAGATGTGGTGATACTTGGGAATTTGAAGAGTGCATGCTATATCTATCTTTACTTAAAGCGACTCTGTACCCACAATCTGTCCCCTCCAAACCACTTGTACCTTCGGATAGCTGCTTTTAATCCAAGATCTGTCTTGGGGTCCGTTCGGCAGGTGATGCAGTTATTGTCCTAAAAGACAACTTTTAAACTTGCATCCCTGTGTCAAATTGGCGTGGCCTAGAGTGTCTATGCCCTACTCTTGCACCGCCTCTCCGTCTCTCCTTTCCACCCTCCTCATGATTAGGAAGCATTAGCAGCATTTCTCCCATTCATCACCTGACTGAACACTGCACAGGTGCCTTAACGATCCATCACATGAGCAGTGTTCACACAGGTGAGGAATAGGAAAAATCCTGCCTGGGGCATTCCTTATAGTGAGGAGGGCGGGGAGGAGGAATGGAGAGGCGTTGCAAGCCTAGGGCATAGGTACTCTAGGCCACGCCAATTTAACACAGGGCTGCAAGTTTAAAAGTTGTTTTTTAGGGCAATAACTGCATCATCTGCTGAACGGACCACAGGACAGATTTTGGATTAAAAGCAGCTATCAAAAGGTTTTTTTGGGGGGCAGATTGTGGGTACAGAGTCACTTTAAGCCTAGCCAATAATACACCACCGGAAGGAACCCTTCTTTTCTGTTTCTCTTTCTAATACTACAACCTATAACACATTTATAAAGGTCTAGGAAGCTCAAATATCGGGAACTGTTCTCATACTGAAGAGCTATTTTAGCTGACTGTGTACCTCAGGGGTGGGATTTAATATTTTAACAATAGGGTCCCTTATTTGCATGAGGGAATCCTTCATGATTAATAAACATATTGTAAACCATAAAGAAGGCTACAGAAGGTCATAAGCTACAGCTTTCAATAAAACATGAACAATGGTAGAGATAAACTGAGAGTTGTTATTTCACAAACTAGAAAGGTGCCAGACATCATCTTGCATTAGTGCTATGTACTAGTACTGTGAACAGGCTAGACGGGAGAACACAGAATCTTCACCCTTAAAGGGAAATTCCAGGAAAAAAAGCGACTCTGTATCCACAATCTGTCCCTGCCAAACCGCTTGTACCTTCGGATAGCTGTTTTTGAGTTTCTTCTACATTTTGAGGCTATGTTCACACAACCTCAAAAAAAGAGAAAAGACATCCACTTTTTTTATTTTAAAAGACGTCATTTATTGACGCAATTTAACTGACTGCAATGCAATGCGCACAGTGTATAAAATGACAGACGTTATCTGCGCAGATGTCAAAATAATGAACATGTCAATTATTTTCAGACCTTTTTTTTTAGTTGTTCACACACAGTTTTTTTTCCCACTGTCTTTTTTTACTATTAAATTCAATGGACCTTTAAAGCAACTCTGTACCCACAATCTGACCTGCTGCTTTTAATCCAAGATCTGTCCTGCGGTCCGTTCGGCAGGTGATGCAGTTATTGTGCTAAAAATTTACTTTTAAACTGGCGGCCCTGTGCCCTACAGGAGTGGCATGAATTGTATATGCATTAGGCTGGCACAACCTCTCTGTCCCTCCTCCCCACCCTCCTCATCATTAGGAATGCTCCAGGCAGATTGCCTAATATTTGTCAGCTGTGAGAGCCCGGCACATTGGCTGGATCGTTAAGGCAACTGTGCAATGTTCAGCATGGAGAGAATGTTCCAGTGGCATTCCTAATGATGAAGAGGGTTGGGAGGAGGGATGGAGACAGTAGCGGTCTTTGGCACCAAGCACCCCAAGCAATCGCTTGGGGCCCCCAACATCCAGGGGGGGTCTATATAAATGGGGGGAGCACACAGTGGGGCTATATAATGGGGAAGACACAGGGGGGCTATATATAACTGGGGGAGCACACAGGGGGGCTATAGACTACTGGGGCTTCACAGAGGGGTCTATATACTACTTGGGTCAGCACACAGGGGGGTCTATATACTACTTGGGGCAGCAGAATGGGGTCTATATACAACTGGGGAGCACACAGGAGGTCTATATCCAAGCGGGGGAGCACACAGGGGGGCTATATACTACTGGGGGAGCACACAGGGGGTCTATATACTACTGGTGTAGCACACAGGGGTCTATATACTACTGGTGGGGCACACAGGGGGTCTATATACTACTGGGGGGCAGAACACAGGGGGTCTATATATAACAGGGAGCACACAGGGGGTCTATATATAACTGGGGGAACACACAGGGGGTCTATATATAACTGTGGGCAGCACACAAGGGGTCTATATACTGCTGGGGGAGCACACAGTGGTCTATATACTACTGGTGGAGCACACAGGGATCTATATAATACTGTGGAGCACACAGGGGGTCTATATACTACTGGGGGAACCACACAGGGGGTTTATATACTACTGGAGGAGCACACAGGGGTCTATATCCAAGTGGGGGAGCACACAGGAGGTCTATATCCAAGTGGGGGAGCACACAGGGGGGCTATATACCACTGAGGGAGCACACAGGGGAGCTATATACAAGTGGGGGAGCACACAGGGGGTCTATACACTAGTGGGGGAGCACACAGGGGGTAAATGCAACTGGGGGCAGCACACGGGGTATATACGACTGGGGGCAGCACACAGGGGGTTTATATACAACTGGGACAGCACACAGGGGGTCTATATACTTTTGGGGGAGCACACAGGGGGCTATATATAACTAGGGGAACACACACACAAGTTTCTATACACTACTGGGGGAAGCACACAAGGGGAATATACTACTGAGGGGAAGCAAACAAGGGGTATATACTAGTGGCGGCTGCGCACAAGGGCTAAATGCTACTGGGGGCAGCACACAGCGGTCCATTGTTGTGGAGTGCGTGTTGGGGGGGCAGACATAATTTCACTTGGGACCCCAGAAATGCCAAGACCGCCCCTGGACGGAGGGGTGGTGCAAAGTTAGGGCACAGATACTCCCGTAGGGCACAGGGTTGTAAGTTTAAAAGTTGTTTTTTGGACAATAACTTCATCACCTGCCAAACGCACCGCAGGACAGATCTTGGATTAAAAGCAGCTATTCGAAGGTACAAGTGGTTTGGGGAAGGGGGGGGGGGGGAGGTTGCGGGTACAGAGTCGCTTTAAATTAAAAACACATTCAAAGGCCAATTAGTCCACCTAAACTAGAATAATCTGCCAGCAGCTGTTATTGCACTGATGGGCGGCCAAACAATGTGGGAACATAGCCTATACAAATATTCTGCTGTAAAACTCTACATATCCTTTAGTTTAGCAGGTTATCCCGATTCACAAACGGTCCAATGACGAGTTCAGCTCTTCTACATTTTAACAATGACTGTTACTCACCGCAATGAATGTGCAGTCATATAGACGTAACCGAATATAACCCAACTAAATATCAGACTTCCTGTATGATGATTCAGTTCTTTGTATTTTTTATAGTGAGAATCGCCCTCCTATTTCTTACTAATGAGTTAACCATTTAAAGAAAAGGAATAAAATAACATAGCCCTCTGTGAACAGTCTAGATACTCAATATATATTTTGGCTTCAGTGCAAATGCAACAAAGAGGTTGAACAATTTAATCCGGGCCTGGTCATTAATCTGTCAACACTAAGTATTCATTTTATAATGACGGCTAAGATGTCCTTTGAGCAATGCATTATGCAAAAATGATTTGTCGTGAACTCCCTGTATTACACTCTATCAATCTATCTGACTAAATAATTTATTTCCGCCGGAATAAAATGCTTCTTTCAAATCCGTAGCTGTTTTTTAATACAGTACAATACACTGTAATACAATATCAATTTTGCCGCATTACGGTAAAAATGATTGCGCCTTTTTTTTTTTTAACTTTCTCTAAGCACTCATGACATCAATTTATATCAATGAAAACATACACTCCTCAACATGCCAATACAGAAATAACATGTAGATGAACACCCAAGGTTTATTTAATAATAAAAATTATAAAAACAGAAACCTGCCGACGTGTTTCTAACCCTCACAGGTTTCTAATCGGTGACAGTTAGAAATGTGCCGACGGGTTTCTGTTTTTATGATTTTTGCACTGTGGTGCTCTGTGTTCTATTTTAACTTGTGTTCTACCTGTGTTCTAATTTTACCTTGGATTTTGGACTGAAGTGGATGATTAGCAATAATGCTTTTGTCACAGATCATCAGCTATTGCCAGTGGATCTAGTATGTGCACCTAAGCAATTATAGTCCCATACACCAATCCAAGAACATCCAATAATGTCCATAATGCTAAGACCTCAAATATTTCCTTAAACCACAAGAGCCCAGCATGTGGGGGTGGGAGACTTCATAGATATCAGGATACTGGGTGGAGAGAGTAGGCAAAATTGAGGAGGTACCCTTGTGTTGTTTTTAAATCAACTGGTGCCAAAAAGTTACACATATTTGTAAATTACTTTAACTAAAAAAATTTCAAGCCTTCCAGTACTTATCAGCTGCTGAATATCCGGCAGGAAGTGGTGTATTCTTTCCAGTCTAACTCAGTGCTCTCTGCTGCCACCTCTGTCCATGTCAGGAACTGTCCAGAGAAATAGCAAATTCCCATAGAAAACCTTACAAGGACAGAGGTGGCAGCAGAGAGCACTGTGTCAGACCGGAAAGGATACACTACTTCCTGCAGAAAATACAGCAGCTGATAGGTACTGGAAGACTTAAGTTTTAAAAAGAAACTGATTTAAAAATTTGTTGATTTAAAAACATTTTTTTCTTTTAGAGTACCCCTTTAAGTATTTACTTTGGGAATGCATCTGCTGACACAAGCAGCATATGCGCAGTATGAATTTAAATACATAGAATTCCAGCAATGCATGCTGGGAGCAGTTTACATCACGTAAGCAGAAATAGTAACAAAATAAAGATATGGTCATGGATATGGAGTGCCATAGACTTTAATGGTACTCCAAACTTGTGGCGTGAAATCTGATGCAATATGCTTTATGTGTAGGTATCCCAAATGTATATAACACTGCTACCTGTACCCTTTACTCATAGTTATATGGCCGCTATATAGCATTACTTATGGGCACTATATAGGGCTATAAATATATATGCTATATGACCTTGTTATTTTGGCTTTGTATGGCAATATTATTTGAGGACTATTATCACTGCATTGAACTATAATTGAGGTAATGTGGTTGTTTTAAAGGAATTCTGTCTTTAAATGAATGTTTTACTAGCTAATGGAGACTAAAATAACTCTCACATGTGATTTAGAGGTCTTTCGAAATGTTATCAACTTAAAGAGTTCAAAAACCAAAGTCATTTCTTAGTGAGTCTATGAAGAGTTTATGAGAATATTACATAAATAAACAGGCTTTGAATGCCTGCCTTATTTAATTTCATCGACTAATGGAATTGCTTTCTAAATTCATGAAGCTTATCATACATATTATGAAAATCCTTTGGCTTCTGCCGCAATATCGCCTCTGCTTAGATCTCAGCTGAAGTCAGGCACATATAGAGAAAATGCTAGTCACAGAACAAAATATAGATACTATCACAAAATGACATAAGCCTATAAAGTAGATGATGAGGAGGAGAAGAATATAGGGCAATCATGGGGATAGGGTAAGAAAGGACATTTATGCCACCTTCAAATTAAAGGGGTTATATACATACAGTATATATATATATATATATATATATATATATATAAAACAAAGTTTGTATGAGGCGACACTCCAGTATATAGTGAATGAAAAAAGGTTTTTATTCACCCATCAATGTGCAACATTTCGATCTCTTGAAAAATGTATACTTTTAATGTATGTTTTCATGTTGGAAAACCGCCTTAGACATAATACCAGAAATTCATATATTGTAGTTAATTGAATTAAAGCGAATGTACCATTAGTACATTCACTTTAAGTTTTGCACATGGATAGAATGGCGCCGTTGCAGGGAAGCCGGTGACGCAGTCCTTTTTTTGGCCCCATTCCCATGTAAGCGCCTTTCTATTCCTGGGCACCAGCCCGGGCTGAAGCACTGGAGGAAGGCCAGCCCCCCCCCCCCCCCTGTGAGAGAAGACCCCCGCCCCTCTAGGATGCAGTTTCATTTGAATCAATGGAGCAGCATCATAGCGTGGCAGGGGTTTTCTCCCACCGGGGTGGGCCGACCTGCCTCCAGTGCTTCACCCCTGGCTAGTGCCCGGGAATTGATTGGCACCATACGCGGGAACTGTGCCGAGGTAAAAAAAAAGCACTGCAGCACTGGCTTCCCTGCGCCGGTGCCATTCTATCCTAAACTAAAACGTTGCATTGTCTGATAAAAATTTCCTACTGCTGAGACTTCCAGCAATCAAATGTAACTTTCTGAAGAGTGTTCATTTTTCCTGCAGTGCCCCCACAGGAGTAATGAAAAATTACTTTGTACCTGGTTACACTGAAGAGGGGGCCATCTAATTCTCTTTCCAAAAATTTTCTATTCCTGAAAAAAATAAGATCTTGAATGGAGACCCCCACTTTATTTCCTCTGAATTGCTTAAAAGGATGATAGAATTTTTTTTCAAAACCAGACGACTTCCTTTCAAATGCACATATAGTAAATAATAAACATTAATGCCTAACTACTCCTAATCAGATTTTTTGCTGGACACTACTCACGTTTGGAATTTAGGAAAATAAATTAAGAAGGTTAAAAAAAAAAAAAAAATCTCCTTCTTTATCCGATTCATCAGATGATTGAATATTTCCATTATACAGTCAGAGCTGCAGGACTTTACAATCAGAAGACGCAGTTTGGGAATACATTGGCTTAGGTCCTATTTGTGTGATAAGGCTTCATGTAACACCTCACTGCTGTTTACTGTTAGAGATCTTTGAACCAAATCAAAAATAAGTGTTTTGTAACGGCCGCAGATTGCTCTCGGAGAGCACAGAGCATAGACCGCTGCTCCTTACCGGTAAATACTGAGCTGAGAGGAGCAGCTGTGTTAACTCCTTACCCATTCCAAATTTTTTACAAATGTGCATATATCAACCCTGTGTTCGGTGTACTACTCTAAAATAAGTACTGACTAGATTGCATTGACTGCAGCCAAAGCTGCTATCTTTGCCAGGCGTGAGCCAATATAATGGCACATTGATGGCTAATATTTGAATATTTTTGAATATTTGTGTTATTAAAGGGGTTGGCCACTTTATAGTAAAATAGTTCAGTGTAAAGTATTAGAAAGTGTACCTCATAAAGCTAATATCAGACTTTCTCCAGGCTGTGCTGCCCTGCTCTGTGGTGAGTCTTTCCATAAGATGGCTGACATAGAGAAGCATGTGACCATGCCCCGCCCCCCAACACTGAGCCTGTATATGCCTATGGTGGACACTGGGGGGCAGAGCATGGTCACATGCTCCTCCATGTCGGCTATCTTATGGAAAGACTCACCACAGAGCAGGGCAGCACAGCCTGGAGGAGGGAAGTCTGATTTTAGCTCTATGAGGTACCAGATTCCACCAGGTATCAGATTCAACCCTTCATTTTCCAAAGAGTCTGTGAGGAATGAAAAGTGGGATCTGATTGGTTGCTAGGGGCAACTGAGCCAGATTCACTTTACACCATGTTTGATAAATCTTAGGCCCTCTAGCTGTTAGAAAACTACAATTCCCATCATGCCAGGACAGCCTAAACTATAGCTGTGGCTGTCCAGGCATGATGGGAATGGTAGTTTCTCAACAGCTGGAGGGCCTGAGTATGACACCCCTGATATAGAACACAGACAAAAAATAAAATAATTGAAAAGTGTGGTATGTCCCCGTCTTTGCGGATTTAGGCTGCGTTCACACTACGTATATTTCAGTCAGTATTGTGGTCCTCATATTGCAACCAAAACCAGGAGTGGATTAAAAACACAGAAAGGATCTGTTCACACAATGTTGAAATTGAGTGGATGGCCGCCATTTAATGGCAAATATTTGATGTTATTTTAAAACAACGGCTGTTGTATTGAAATAATGGCAGTTATTTACCGTTATATGGCGGCCATCCACTCAATTTCAACATTGTGTGGACAGAGCCTTTCTGTGTTTTCAATCCACTCCTGGTTTTGGTTGCAATATGAGGACAGCAATACTGACTGAAATATACATAGTGTGAACATAGCCTTAAAATAAGTTACTCGTAACTTTGCACATTTGAGCATGATCCCCAATTTGCTGATAATGTGGTGTTCGTTCTCCACCATACCACAATGGGTTCTACGCCTGACGATGATATTTCATTGCATAGAAAATAGTGGATTACATTTTTACTTGGCTGTATTGATTAGGACCCATGGCCTGTGTAAGGTTAATGTGTCTTGCACAGTAGTTAGTCTCTGCGGGTAAAATCTTTACCGCTATTCACTCAATAGGAAACGTTTGTAACAGGTAATGGGCCGAAAACTGATGTTACCATAGCATCTGTGGAGTTTTAAGATGTCATTGATCAAGGGCAATCTTAAAAATTAGTGAACATTTCATGGGTTGTTGTAAGGACACTAGATGTTTCCTGTGCATAGAGGGGCCATATAAGTCCTTAAAATTTGTACATTAAAGGGGTTATACAGGTTTAGAAAACATGTCCACTTTCTTCTAGAGACAGCACAACTCTATAGTTTGGGTGGGGTTTAACAAATAAGTTCCATTGAAGTAAATGGGGTCAAATTGCAAACCCCACCCAAACTGGAGACAAGAGTCGTGCTGTTTTTGGAAGAGAGCGGACATGTTTTTCTAATACTGGAAATGCCAGTATTATTGTTGAATTTTATTAGATCAGACAGCCACTTATTTGAAAAACTAGACAATGTTCAAACTAGAGATGAACAGTACAAGCCAGGGCTGTGGAGTTGGTAAGCCGCAACTCCGACTCAAACTCTGACTCCGACTCCTGAATTTTATCAGGACCGACTCCGACTCTCTAATCCGACTCCTGCTCCTTCATAGATGGCCCGTCAGATACCAGGGGAGTTATTTATCACACTGGCTCAGCAGCTTCTCGCTAATGTCCTACATGATCCTGGGGCGACTTCTGAGTGACTAAAGGAATACTGTATATAAAGCAGCTTCTCCTGTGTGTGCAGTGGATGCAGCCAGTCTCCAGCCTCCATGTCCTGAACTACTCACAACTAGACTAGATGGAGCAGATGATCTTTTCCTGCTGACAATCTTCTATGTTTCTAACTAATACTCACCATACACAAAGATACACTGCTAACAATGCCAGATACCTGTTATATAGATGTCAGCCATAGTTTTAGAGGGGTCACACATATTGATATAGAGGGGTCAGCCATATTGATATAGAGGGGTCACACATAGTGATAAAGAGGGGTCACACATAGTGATATGGTGGGGGCACGGGAACGGGTAAATAGGACTTCTTTATTATGAACCAACAACCCCTTGCCCCCCTGGATTTTTCACTGTTGCCCAAAATGCCCTTTAATTTCTGCCTCTCTCTCTCTTTCAAACACAGCCTGCTGCAGCCATGACATACACGCACCCACACACTCACACATATACACCCTGCTGCAACAATAGCACACACACACACACAAACACACACACACACACCCTGCTGCAGCCATAGCACACACACATAGCCTGCTGCAGCAATAGCACACACACACACACACACACACACACACACACTGCTGCAGCAATAGCACACACAAACACACACACACAGTCTGCTGAAGCCATAGTAGACACATTCACAGCCTGCTGCAGCAATAGCTCATACAAACACACAGCCTGCTGCAGCCATAGCATACACACGCACACACAGCCTGCTTCTCTATGTCCATCTATACAAGGTGTGAAGATAACTTTTGTTTGGTTTCTTTTTAAAAAAGGCTCTCCAAATCCATTTATTATTATCAAAACTGATCAATGTGCAAGAGAACTGAATACTAGACATAGGCTATGTGCAGACTATGTATTAGACCAGCCGTTCCGTGACCCAGCCGGACTCTGAAAAGATCATCTACTGCAGTACCGGCCGGATGATCCTTTTGGCCACAGAGTTCTGATGCAGTCGCATCGATACGCGCCCGCATCAGAACTCTTCACTGCACGCTATGGAGTGTACGGCCGGAGCCGCTCGATCCATAGTGTGCACTGACAGGGTTTTCTGCGACTGCTATTCATCGCTTGGGATCCTAGCCGGAGAGTATACCATGTCTATACGCTCCGGCGGGGATCCCATAGACGGAGAGGTAACGTATATTTTCGTAATAATCACGGACGTTGTGATTATAGTCATTGGTTGTATCCAGATTTATTCTGGACTCCCTAGGCCTGCAAGCAACTTCTTCAGCCACTGGTATTTAATTTATACACATTTGACTGGAGAGAGAATAGTTGCTGGAGGCAATGTTCACACTGTGTAAAAAAAGAGAAAAGGTGTCCGCTTTTCTTTTTTTTACAATAACGCCTGTTATTACTAAATTATAATTAAAGTCAATGGAACGCTGAGTGCACATTGTATATTAAATAATAAACATTGTGCGGATGTGAAATTAATGTTCATGACAAATGTTTGTGACAATTATACAGTGACACTGTTGTTTGGGGATGCTGCTGTACTGGCATACATGATGCTGGAATCTCTGCGCCACCTACTGTGTAGTGGTCTGGCTAGGTCACTGCAGCTCACCTCCTATTCTATTTAATAGAAACTGAGCTACAGTAAGGGCCCTATTACGTGGGACAATTATCGTGCAAATTTTGGTTGCATCGTTCGATCGTTATGATCAAACGGCAATGATCAAACGATCAATGAGAAATCGTTCATTGTTCTTTTGGTGCTGACACCAAAATAGATTGCTGTAATTCCACATTCTTTCGCTGTAATTCCTTATTCATTCACTAGTCGTTCAGTGTAATTTCACATTGTTTCTTCACTTGTTGGGACCAGATGTGTAATACAGTAGGGTGACTGATTTCAGGTTAATGACAAATAATCTAGTTTGTGATCGTTAGTTGTTAAAAATCATTTTGTGTAATAGGACCCTAAGGCTACGTTCACACCACGTTCTTTTTCAGAAAAGAATGGACGCTGATTGCAATGGAATCAGCGTCCGTTCTTTACTGCAGGGGAGGCATTGCATTGAAGTATGCGCACATCGTTATTTTAACAGGCGTTAAAATAATCTACATGCCTATTATTAATAATAATAGTTGTTCACACAATGTTTGCACTTTACATTGAAGTGAATGGTTAATTGATTGGCGGGCACACCCGACGGTGCCCGCAAATCAATTGTAGACAAAGACCGTTTTTGCAGCCGATACAGAGGTATCGGCTGCAGGAAAAGGCTGAATGCAGTCTGGCGGACGGCAGTTTAACAGCGTCCATTGGTAAACGTAGCATGAACATAGCCTAACTCAGCACAACCACTAAACAGTAGATGGCTCAGGGATTCTGGAACCCTCAAACAGCAAATCAGCAGGGATGGTGGGTGTTGATAGACCGCCGATCAGCGGGAGGACCACCTGGAAAACTGGGATACAGCCTATGGCTATGGCTGTATCCCAGTTTTCCAGGCAGTCCTCCGGCTGTATCCACCCTCTCCACGGAGCGAGCAGACAGCGGGAATCATTGCCGAGAGTTCAGTTTTGTACAAACCCGAACCTCGGCAGGTTCGGACCATCCCTAGTTATAATCCCAGAGCCAGTCTAACCATACCATATTGAAAGTTTCCAGTTTAACAAATAATAAAAGAATGAATGAATAAAAGGTGTTAAGATGCTGATCTCTGGGATACGCTACTACTTTATAATCTTTGTAGGTCCAAACTCCATAATAAGAGATTTATAATAAAAGCTATGTCGGACTGTATTAACAGATTTATGAAATAAGTTAAAGTCACTGTAAAATCCTACATTTTTAGAAAAAAAAAGTGAAGAAAGAAAAAAAATATAATATATTTAAAACATATTTCTTAGCTCTTTAGGGAAGAGGTCGAATAGAGATCAAATGGCAGAGGTTCACGGCTCATTTCTTGCCTTGCTCTGGGGCCCTGTATACCCTCTAAGGACCTGGAGGACTAAATTAGTTGAGTTCCAGGTATCGGGGTCAGGTGAGTGACTTCTGATATTAAATTAGTGGAGGAGTTGGACAACATATTGTGCGAATGTACAGGTCTGAAATAAACTTCTTTGAATTTAGAATTAAAAACAATGTTATACCTCCGACCCTTAGGCGTCTATTCCCAGAGGACAATATATATGGGATTTCAGAAATAAATATATGTTGTTATAAGCAATGCCGGAGGTGTTCACCACAGTGGGGACTGTAGCTATTAACACTTTACCATCCAGGGAGGAGGGGGGGCAGAATAAAATTTTACCTTTTGGAATTCTGCATTCTGAAGGTAACCTTTTTTATTGTTAAGTTTAGCTGGAGTACCCCTTTAGGGTGCGTTCACATGTACAGGATCGGCAGCAAATTTAATGGCACAGATTTGAAGTTGCAGATTCAAAGCAAGGCTGCAGCTTCAAATCTGTGCCATCAAATCTGTTGCCAATCCTTTACATGTGAACGCACCCTTAGGCTATGTTCACACTACATAAGTTTTGTAATAATCACGGCCATTGTTTTGCAACCTAGTACTGCCCTCTATGGAAGTATACACTCAGAACGGGATGGCTAGCGGCACTGCAAAAAACTGACACGTCAAAACATGTCGGTTCACAAAATGGAGCGCGTGGCTCCGGCAGCACGCTCCATTGTGTGCAGCGGGGAATTCCGATGCGGGCGCACACTCATGCACCCGCATTCGAATTCAGCAGCAGTGAAGATAATCCGGCTGGGGTGATCTTCTCTGACACCAGTTGTTGTCATGTAAACATGGCCTCAAGCTGCAGATTTACTATTACAAAACCCAATTTTTCCTAATGGAGGCCTAAAGCGAATGTACCATAAGGAGTGGTTAAGATTTTTTTTCACTATGTTGTTGGCGCCGGTGCGGGGATTCGAGTGGTCTTTTTTTTTTAAGCGCTGCTGGCTACCCACAATTGTCACTTTTTTCTTCTTGTGCATTAGTCCGCTGTATGCACTGAAGGTGGGCCTGGCGCCCCCAGTGTAACCATATCTCCTCCTCTGGGTGACACGGCCATGCTTGTTTGGTATGGAGGCATGTCACAGTGGGGAGTGCATATCGTTACATTGGGCCAGGTCCGTCTCCAGTGCATAAGCGGGCCGATACACAAGAAGAAAGCAATCGTTAAAACCTGGAAGCTTTTTTAAAAAAAATAGGACCGCGCCACCGGGATCTCCACACCGGTGCCAACAAGGTAGTGAAAAAATCTGGCGAAAATCTTTTTCTTTCAAATCAACTGGTTTCAGAAACTTACATATATTTGTAAATTACTTCTATATAAAAATCTCCAGTCTTCTAATATTTAACAGCTGCTGTATGTCCTGCAGGAAATGTTGTTTTCTTTTTAGCCTGACACAGTGCTCTCTGCTGACATCTCTGGCCGAGACAGGAACTGTCCAGAGCAAGAGCAAATCCCCATAGAAAACCTCTTCTGCTTTGGACAGTTCCTGTCTCAGACAGAGATGTCAGCAAAGAGCACTGTGCCAGACTGAAAATAAAACAACATTTCCTGCAGGACATACAGCAGTTGATAAGTATGGGAAGACCTGAGATTTATAAATAGAAGTAAATTACACTTCTATATAACCTTCTAAAACCAATTGATTTGAAAGAACAAGATTTCGACGGAGTACCCCTTAAATGCTAAAAACTAATACTACCTCTGTCAAACAGTCTTATAACAGGAAGGGACCTGGATGAAAAATCCCTTTAATGTTTTAGTTTACACTTTAGAGACAAAGCTCATGGAGTTTATGAATCTGAAATGAAATAGTGTGACTCACAGGATCTAAAATCACATTGCATTAATTAATTCTTCTTCTTCTTTAATGTCTGCATAGCGACACCTGACTCATCCTGATTAAGTCCCTTTAAAATGCACAATGTTTTAAATCTAATCTTAACTTAAAAGGAAATATAAAAGAAAACAAACAAACAATATATTAATAATAATAATAATAATAATAAAGAGAAGGCTTCTCCCTTACTGCTTTGCCTTCTATGCTCACTAGAGGGCGGCATTGGTTACAGATGAACAGCTTTTGCATTGCATTGTTGAATTTCAAAGAGCATCCCTGTTTTTTTTTTTTTTTTTTTTAAAGCAGAAAGGCTATTTCTATAATTACTGAATTCATAAGGAGCCGAACACTGCTAAGGAATGAAGAAATGCAACTCTGGTGAATTTGCACAGTATGTTCGAGCTCAGATCTATGGGAAGGTTCACAGAAAGGCAAATATACAAGAGACCTCATTTCAGTAACACATCCACCGCTAACTACTGGCAGACTCCTCGTTCCTCCATCTCTCTCTCTCTCTCTCTCTTGGCCTCTGTACTCGGCAGAGCAAGATTATTATATGTAGTGTTAAGCAGATAATTATAAAACATCATTCAGCGTAATGACACAACAGAAGTTCAGGAAAGAGCACAAACTCCTGTATGACCAAGTCTGACTAATTCTGAGAATTGAATTCTCCTCCATGCTGGAGGTTTCAGCAATCGCACATTTTCTTTTTCAGAACGTTACCTTCCACACCTGTTTATACATTGCACATTGCACCTTGCTTTGTAATGCATTAACCCTTTCAGTGATAAATCATATGACTTAAAGGGGCAATTTATAATATTTTTTTTTCCATAAAGCACTTACATATTCCGCTGCGTTGTACAAAGCAAAGTCTTCACTTACACTTGTCCCTATCCCCAATGAGGGTTACAATTTAAATCGTGGACTAACCTATGAGTATGTGTTTGGGGGGTTGGAGGATACCAGAGAACATAAAGAAAACCCGCACAATCACAAGGAACAATATATAGGCTCCATACACCTGTTGCCATTGTCTATATAAGTCTATGGTCTTTCAAATAATACATTTTGAGAAATGCTTGTCCATTTGTAATAGGTTTCAGTTAACACAGTGCATCAGTATAGACCTAGAGCATGGGTCTCCAAACTGCGGCCCTCCAGCTGTTGCGAAACTACAACTCCCATCATGCCTGGACAGCCAAATCCAAAGCTTTAGCTGTCCAGGCATGATGGGTGTTGTAGTTTCGCAACAGCTGGAGGGCCGCAGTTTGGAGACCCATGACCTAGAGGGACATATATTAAAAGGCAAAAATGGCTTTTTTCAGCGCAGATCGGACCAATCAGCAGAAAAATATTCGAAAAGGTCTTTTTGCGAATATATTTTATTCGCATTGGGCTGATCTGCGCCACATTTGCCACTGGGGCGGAGAGGGGGTGTTACGGGGGGTGCGGCAGCACACAGAGGGGGCGCGGACTCTGTGTGCCCGCATTTATCATTTTTCCGGGGGGAAAATGACACTGAAACCTACGCCAGCTCTGAGCTGGCGTAGGTTTCAGGTTATTCACATGGACGGGCTCTGTGCGTACGGGATTTATGTAGAGGCAGTGCGCCTCTACATAAATCCCCTGAGCTCCGGAGCTGTGGGGACATTTGTAAGCCTGGCGGAAAAAACGTCAGACTTCATAAATGTCCCCCCTAGTTTTTTCTTCCTGATACCACCCCTTTAGGCATCTAAATTTGGGGAAATTATATATATATATATATATATATATATATACACACACACACACAGTGGTCCAAAATTAGGTGGACAGTATGTGTAAAAGGGTAAGAGATTTATTAAACATGGTATAAAGTGAAACTTTACACTTGGGCTGGGATGGACTGCAACAAAAAAGTGACATTGCCTTGTGATCGTCCCTTCTTTATGTATCACACCTACCTGTCGCCAAAAATAACTTTTGACACATTTCTATTTTACAGTTGGGATGCCATGTGCATCGCTAAAAGATTATACTGCATAATGTTTATATTGAGGCTCCATAGAACTGAGACTAACACAGAAATACCGACCTCTGACTTGTTTAATTCCCCACAGTAGAGTCGCACTACTGGTGGCCTATTGTTATGGATAGGCCAAAATCTAGTTTCTCCTGAATGGTAATATCACACATGGGTTTACGTCCAGAACATTGAATCGCATATGAGCTGTCACCATTATGTTGGGAATGCCAAAACATCACAAAATGTATCTGTTCGATCACCAATGACTATAACTATTCTTAGGTTTCTAATATATTTCCTTCTCCCAATATAGAGGCATATACCTCTCTACACTGTTCATCCCACAGAAGTGAGGGGATTCTAAGCCCACAATGAGCCCCCCACAGCCAATTTCGAGAGGAATAATCAGATCTTGTGTGCTTCATTGGCCATGTGTTGTATAGGCATCTGTTACAGCCATACAATGGTACAGAATAATTAATTGCACCATTATGTGTTGTTACATTGTAATTCAGGAGGGATTGGTGTCAGTCCGACAAAGCCCGGGCCAAAGAATGCTTTATTGCCTCGTACAATGCACATAAGTTAAGATTTATGATGGTCACCGACCACCATCGACTCTTAATGGTGACTGTGACAGGATACTTAAGCAGATGCCTAGCACTTCACTCTATTATTTCTATCCTTGTTCTATGAAATGTTCCTGGTTCCCTCCAGCTGTGATGTTAAATGTTTTTTTATTGAAGCCACAGAAAAGTCACTTGAGAGTAATATATAGTAGTCTACTCACAGCAAAGGCCTAAAAAAATCATGATGGTGTCTACCATTGTTATATTGATTCTAGCACTTGAGGTTAATAAGCGTCCACAATATAACCATGATTTATGGCAAAATAAGAAAAAATATTATACTAAAAAACAAGGTACAGTGGTGCCTTGGATTACGAGCATAATCCGTTCCGGGACGGCGCTTGTAATCCAAATCCACTCTTTAACCAAAGCAAATTTTCCCATAAGAAATCATAGAAATGCAGACAATTGGTTCCACACCCCAAAAATAATGATTTATTATTGTGAATAACATGTAGAACAGATGAAACAAACCTTCAGAAACAGCAGAATCTGTGATATTATAAGTTACTGTACAGTAATGGAGAGGATTGGAAACACAAGGGCTGACAGAGACTGCAGGAAGCAGGAAGGAATGAGCAGGACAGATGTGGGCACATACATGCAGCGCTCTCTGTCCGGGGAGAGAGGGGTTACAGCTATGGAGAGATTACCCCCACAGTCCTGTCCCCTGATGTAAGCCCCAGCCTGAAGTGGATCTGCTATGATTGGGAAGGTGAGGGAGACTTCCTGGGTCAGAGTACAGAGCTGTAGACCCTGCTATGCAGACCATGCCCCTCCCCCACTCACGCTCCCACCCAGTACAGGGAGCTCTTACACCAAAGCAATGCTCTTAAACCAAGTCACAATTTTGAAAAACTGTGAGCTCTTAAACCAAAATGCTCTTAAACCAAGTTACTCTTAAACCAAGGTACCACTGTACTTCAGTTGGCAACCTATCCTAACCTATCCCAACTTGGTGTCCAGTGATATATGGATTGGAATGGTTTTGGTAAAAACAAGTAAGCCCTTTTTGTGCCATCAAAACAGATGCCCATCCAGGCATGGACTTCACAAAAACTCTAAGGATGTCCTGTAGTATCTGGCAACAAGATTTTAAGTAGATCCTTTGTAAGGATGGCAAATGGCTTCTGGTTCTGTTCATTGTATATGTGCCTAAGCTGTGCCTTGCCTGATCAGCTGATTGGTGAGGTTTCTGGGTGTCAGGACTAGAGATGATCAAACATCGGGAAAAGTTAGCTTCCGCATTTGATTCCCGATGCCTTCCCATTCTGCTCAGGTACCGCCTGAAATTCCGGGATACAGCCTATTACCTAGGCTGTATCCTGGAATTCTAGGCGGTACTCGGGCTGTCTCCTCCTTCCCCCACGGAATGGGAAGGCATTGGGAATCAAATGCGGAAGGTTCGACAAGGTTCGAGTTCGATAGAACCTAACTTTTCCCGATGTTCGATCATCTCTAATCAGGACCCTACTGATCAGATATTGATGGCCTATCCTGTGGGTAGGCAGCTAATGTATAATCCATAGAAAACCCCTTAAGTCCTGTAAGTTGTGAGATGCAGCCTCCATGGTCCAGTTTTGCTTTTTTTTTTTTTTTTTTTAGCACATCCTATAGATGCTCAATTGTATTGGGATTTGGGGAACCTTGATGCAAAGTCAACATCTTAGATGCTGATGCCAAGTCAACAATTTTTCATGTTCCCCCAAAGCACTAATAAAAAAAGTTCTGTAGTGTGGACATAGGCATTATTCTATCAAAAGAGGCCACTGCTATTTCCACAGCGGAGTGTGTATGGCCTGTAACAATGTTTAGGTGGGCGATTTATATCAAAGTAACATCCACATAAATGCCAGGACACACGAGCATCTTACTGCCTCCGCTGGGGCTTGCCTTCTTCCCATAGTAAATGCTGGTGCCATCTCCTCCCTATACGTGATAAAATAACCCAGCCGACCAAGTGAAGTAAGGGAAATGTGACTCATTAGACTAGGCCAACGTATTGCTCCATAGTGTTGTAATGTTCAAGTTAATCTAGTAGAAGGCAAAATCTTTTATGAGGAAGATGCCAAGTGCCCCATATTAGGGTGGAGGGGGGGGGGGGGGGGTGGAGGGAAACGCCCTTGCTCACAATATATATCTAAATTTAGTTTTGTCTCTTTATAAATCACTGGTCAGACCACATATGGAATACTGTGTTCAGTTTTGGGCACTGGTATATAAGAAGGACACAGCTGAACTTGAGCGGGTGCAGGGGAGGGCAACCAAGGTGATTAAGGGAATGGATGGGTTACAGGACCAAGATAGGTTATCAAGCTTGGGGTTATTTAGTTTAGAGTCTCAGGGGCGATCTGATGACAATGTACAAATATATGAATGGACAGTACAGAGATCTTTTTAGTGATCTTTTTACTCCTAGGTCTGTAACCATGACAAGGGGGGCATCCTCTACGTCTAGAAGAAAGAAAATTTCACCATCAGCACTGACGCGGATTCTTTACTGTAAGAGCACTGAGACTATGGAACTTTCTGCTGCATGATTTTGTCATAGCTTAACAAGTTCAAGGGAGGCCTAGAAGAATAAAACGGTACAAGTTATGGACAGTAGATTATATGTAATAGGACACTGATTCAGGGATTTATTCTTATTGCCATTTTGAAGTCAGTATCTGTAACTTGTAATATTATATCTGTCAAGAGAGGTTTCCTGGTTTAATAAGTTAACTTAAGGGTGCCTTCACACCTACCGGCTCCAGTCCTGCTCAGCCAATCAGTGGTGCTGATTGGCTGAGCGGGACCGATGGGAGCCGGGAGCCTGACATGCAGCCGCGTCGCCAGAGCAGGTAATGTTCCATGATCTCGGCGGCGGGGCTGTGGGCAACAGGGGGTTAAAGCACATACTCAAAGCAGGATGGCAATCCCACTGCGAGTATGTGCTCTATAAAAATTAATGGTGAATTCCGCTACGGATCCGGTAGGTGTGAAGGCACCCTAAATCAACAATAACAACATTATGCGGCAGAGAATTCTATAGTCTCACTGCTCTTACAGTAAAGAATCCTGATCTATGCTGATGACAAAACTTTTTCTCTAGATAGAGGATGTCAAGTTGTTATAGTTTTTGCATCTACTTATAGCTACTGACCTATGACCTGTTTCTGGGAGGAGGGGGCCAGGGGGAGGGGTAGACAGATTGTTGCATATAAGATTCTATATTGGTTAATATTCGATATAGAAGTTAGAGTCACTGCTAAATTTGTTACTTCCCGCTAAGACCTTAAAGTGTCACTGTTGTTTATTTTTTTTTGCAGAAATCAATAGTACCGGCGATTTTAAGAAACTATGTAATTGGGTTTATTAGCGAAAAATGTATTTTTATCATGAGAAAGCAGTTTAAAGCTCTCCCCCCTGTCTTCATGGTTTTCTTATGGTGAGGGGAGGGGTGGAGGGAGATGAGGCACCAAAACAGGACAACAAAGAGTTAATTTACAGCTACATCACCAGGCTATCGCCTCTGAAGTCAGCACTGACCTCTCTGACCTCTGAATACCAGCTGTTATACAGCTCCGCTGTGTAATCCTTTGTTCTCTGCTGGCGACTAATCTTCCTCCTCCCTCCTCCCCCTCCCCTCTCCATAGGTTACACAGGGCTCGACTGATGTAAAAGAGTCGAGATTTCCTGATAATGAACAGTGGATGATAGGGGGGGGGGGGGGGGCTGGGGAAAAGCTTTCTGAATGCAGATAATGGCGTATCTGCCTAATAAACCCAATTAAAAAGTTTCTTAAAATTGCCTGTACTATTGATTTCTGCAAAAAAAAAAAAAAAAAAAACACTTTAAACTTGGGCATGTTACAAAGTGGGTGTCCATCTAGTTAGTTCACTCCAGTTTCCATCCATTTTTCTTTATGGGAGTTTCTTACATCTCCCTTTTGCCCAGAAGTATCAATTAAAGCTTCCTGGCCGCAGCCATTGAAATGTTGTTTGTGTTGAGTGAGATGGATTAATATTAGAAGAAGATTAGAGAAACAATCTGTAAGCTGGTCAAAGCCAGTGAAGGTCACCTTCACGTCTCCAAAATGAAAAACTGCCCGTCAGAATGATATCAATATTCTTCATTGAGGGATAATAAGAAGCGTTGGGTCTTATTTATCAAGTGCAACGACTGACTGTAAGGATTCTCCTTGGGCCAGCTGGCTAGTGGCACACTTCTGTTTTTGGCACTAGTCACCTGAGATTGAATGATACCTCATTGATTCCACTTGGTAATAAAACATTTGGGAAACTAGAAGTCCAGAGTCAGGATCCAGAAGGCAGTAATCCTCTGTATCAGGGACACGTTTGATAGAGGGCGTTCAATGTGACTGCCATTGTGGCTGAAAGGGAAATTATAATTATGATGCAAGCGGAATTTACATGAAAGAAAGAAGAATATGTCAGTGTTCCTGTAACTTTCCTCTACAAAGTAAATCATTTATCCCATTCATCTTGGATGAGATTAGATTAGATGTGATCACTTTTTAATTGAAATACGGGGAAAAAATGTAAAGATACCAATGACCTACTTTACACATCAGAAAGATCTTTCATTCCCAAATGTCACTCTATATCCATTCAGCAACTACAAGGGGAACCATACCTATTTTTATTAAAGTCGGAGCAAGCTCATGTAGAAGCTAAAGGTTGCCAAAAAGTGCAAATTCAGGTCTTACTGAGATTAAAGGGCCACTATAGGGTTAAACTGGTGGGCGCTACAGCTGAGCCTAGAATTCTGCTGAAGGGGATTAGGGAAAAGCATTGTAAAAAGTTGGCTCCATTGACTGAGAGCAGCTCAAATTACCTTCTCAATTGGGCGCTGGATACAGTAGCCAGACCTGAAACACTCTTCAAGCTGTGTGGTTGTAATTCTTAACACTCAATGGTATTTTATGCTACTGTATTATAGTAGAGGTGCTCTAAGTAGACTCTTTAAAGGGGCTTTCCCATTAATTAATAATAATAATAATTTATTAATATAGCGCCAACTCAAAAGAGACAAATAAGTCCAAATTTTTGTATTAGATGAAACTAGACCTATTTCATGTATGTTTTACAAAAAAAAATATATATAAATACTGTATAAGATAAATATACTAATTCCCCATAAGCATGCTTTGTTTTAATTACATGTTGTACTTGGTTATGACCATCTTATAGCTTCCACTAAGGTGGTCACACATGCTCGATTTAAGGGCCCTATTACACGGGACGATGATTGTGTGATAAATTGAAATTTAAACAATAATCGTTTGTGTGAATGCAGGCAACTATCAAAAATTATTTGTGTGTCTTTTGATTTTTTTGAACTGAACTTAAAATCATTGTTTAAAATCATTGTACCGGCACGTCCAAATCTGCATAGCGTTCCTGCAGATGGATGTTCTGGCACGTCACAGGGATGACCGCGGGGAAGCCCGGCTGTCAGTGATAGCCGGGCACCCGCCGCAACTGCCCAGATCCCCATAGCCCCCAATAAAATAATAATGTTAGGAAAAAAAACATATTTAGTATCGTCGCGTCCGTAATGACGCTGCCAATAAAATTATTACATGATTAAACCTGTGCGGTGACTGTAGAAAATTTAAAATGACAAAACATTTTTTTGCATATCGGCCAAAATTTTCCACTAACCTAAAATACAATATGTCACAAAAAAACAAACAATCTCAGAATCAGAAAAAAAAATTAAAGTGACTCTGTACCCACAATCTGACCCCCCCAAACCACTTGTACCTTCGGATAGCTGCTTTTAATCCAAGATCTGTCCTGGGGTGATGCAGTTCTTGTCCTACAGCCCTGTGTCAAACAGCCGTGGCCTAGAGTGTCTGTGCCCTAACCTTGCATCACCCCTCCGTCTCTCCTCCCCACTCTCTTCATCATTAGGAATGCAACTGGCAGGATTTTTCCTATTCCTCTGCAGTGAACATTGCACAGATTCCTTAACAATCCAGCCCATGTGCTGTGCTGACACAGGTGAGGAATAGGAAAATACCTGCCTGGGGCATTCCTAATGATGAAGAGGGCAGGGAGGAGGGATAGAGAGGCTGTGCCAGCCTAATGCACAGACACTCTAGGCCACGCCAGTTTGACACAGGGCTGCAAGTTTAAAAGTTGTTTTTAAGTACAATAACTGCATCACCTGCCGAACGGACCCCAGGACAGATCTTGGATTAAAAGCAGCTATCTGAAGGTTCAAGTAGTTTGGGATGGGAAGATTGTAAAAAGTGTTATCTTTTACATAGCCGTATTAAAGTGACTCTGTACCCACAATGTTCAGAATGCCAAATACTGCTATATGTATTCCTGCTGAAACTGATGGATTTACTTTATTCTCCCTTCTCAGACCCACAATAATAGTATTAATCACCCACCGTTTTTTTAATATTGGAAAACAAGATTATAGGAATTTCAAGGGATTAGCTGAACTTCTAAATATTCAGAAAACAACCTAAGGAGGGAATAAATTAATGGAAGCCAACGCTTACCAGCTTTAGA
Source organism: Dendropsophus ebraccatus (assembly GCF_027789765.1). Lineage (NCBI taxonomy): Eukaryota > Metazoa > Chordata > Amphibia > Anura > Hylidae > Dendropsophus > Dendropsophus ebraccatus. The sequence continues at coordinate 189,856,990 of NC_091455.1, forward strand.
ATTAATGCATCCAGACATTGCGGTCTCATGACATTTTCATTGTTTTGTCCCATTGTGATGTGCTGACTTTCTTATGGGCAAAACAAGTTAAAATGTTTACTGCAGTCAACACAATAGAAGCCAGTTCAGAGTATGCAGGATACGCCGCATGACTGATAAAATGTGAATTTTTCTGTAACATTTTCTTCGATTTGTTAAAATTAAAGGGGTTGTCGGGAAGGACACTTTTTACATATATGTCAGGGAGGGAGTAAATAAAACACAAACAAAATGTTTTACTTGGCGCCCACACTGCTGCCGGTATTATTCAAGTCAGTTCTCACTTTATGAACACTCCCTGGTTTGGGCACATGGTGTTACAAACCTGCTGAACCAGTCAGCGGCTGAGGAAGGACATGCCAGCATATACACAGAAGGGAGGGGAGAAGTCAGTGGTCAGTGGGCCTGCCCCCAGTGCTCGGGAAAAGACTAGCGCCATGAGTGGGAACTGGGCGGCAGTTAAAAAAAAGACTGCACTACTGGCATCCCGGCGGCGCTGTTAAAGTAAAAAACCCGTAGTGATATACCAGAATGGTACATTCGCTTTAACTTTAATATTGTACCAATGGCCATCAATGCAATGGCGGCTGTCAAAGTATGTTAAACAACGGGTATAATTTGACACTCACAATAATGGTATCAAATAATTGCCATCGAAAATTGTCGTTTGCACATAGCTATATACTGTATGTAAAAAGTGTCCTGCTCAGACAATCCCTATATGTTTTATTACCTTAAAGGGATTATCCAGCGCTACAAAAACATGGCCAATTTCTTCCAGAAACAGCACTGCTCTTGTCTCCAGCTTGGGCGGGGTTTTGCTGCTCAGTTCCATTGAAGTGAATGGAGCTTAATTGCAAACCGCACCTGAACTGGAGACAACAGTCGTGTTGTCTCTGAAAGAAAGTGGCCATGTTTTTGTAGCACTGGAGAACCCCTTTAAGGTCTTGGTGACTCTAAAACTAACACAAAGCCCCAAGTATGTTGATAAAAATCCCATGATGGGTTGGGAAATGAGTATAAGTCAAGCTATCGTAGATCTATGATCAGGGTTATATAATAATAGGTGAACACATCCAGTGTATAAGCCAAGTAAGTACAAGGTCACATGTCCCCATTCACCTAAGAAGGGCAAAAGACTGAACTCTATCAGGGTGCTATGCATCACCATACTTTTTTCTTACAGGCCATCGTAGAAGAACGTACACCATTTGATATACATTTTTAACATCATAGCTAAAGGAGAACTCTGGGCAAGGAGATTTTCTCAAAAGTGCCAGGAGGAGAAGGATTAAAAAAACACAAATTTACCGTATTTTCCGGCTTATAAGATGAGTTTTTAACCCTGAAAAATCTTTTTAGAAGTTAGTGGTCGTCTTATACGCCGGGTATGTTCGCCCCATACGGTGGAGGTGCTAACAAATGGCCACATCCCCACCGTATGGGGCGACCACTAAAAAAAAAAAACAGTTAACTCACCTGTGACCCGTTCCTGGCAGCCGCGCGTCTTATGTCCTGTTCCCGGCGCAGGCAGTGTGACTTTCACTGCCTGTGCCGCAGATCCACGAAGCTCTCCCGGGCAGCTTAGCATCTCATCGGAGAAGCTACCGGGAGAGCTTCGGGAGATTGACAGAGGCGCCGGAAGTTTTCAAAGCATCTGTAATTCTCCCGAAGCTCTCCTGGCAGCTGGGCGTCTCTGAGCTTCTCTGAGGAGACGCTCAGCTGCCCAGAAGAGCTACGGGGATCTCCAGCACAGGTAGTCACACTGCCTGCCCTGGGAACGGGACAGGAGACGCGCGGCTGCCAGGAACGAGTCACAGGTGATTTAACTGTTTTTGTTTTTCTTCTTTAGCTGCAATTAACCCCTGCCTGGCCACAGCAGGGCTTTTTTTTCCAGCGTATAAGGCGAACCCCTGACAATCTTCTTAAAAGTCAGGGGTCTTCTTATACGCCTGAAAATACAGTACCTTCCTGACTCAGGCCCACTCAGTCAGTTACCGGCGTCTCTCCTTTGCCACTGACTGGCTGAGTGGGCCTGAGCTTTCAGGTCCCAGGTCCCCTCTCAAACAAGGAAGTTGCCAGGGATTGGGGACCAGAGCATCAGCACCGGTGCCTGGGAGGAAAGTGCATGTTATTTTATTCATCCTAGCCCCCCCCCCCCCCCCCCCGACACTTTTGAAAAAAGTGGCTATTTGGTGGCTTATGTCATATGGAGTATAATTGTGAAAAGAAAAAAAAAACTACAACCACTATAAACAGTCTAGCAATACAGAATTTATACCATGATCTACAATGGTCAATAGTCACTAGCAGAGATGGGCAAATCTGTAAAGCTTTTGTGTTCAATTCTGTAAGATAGTGCCCAGACTACTCTGTGAATGCCTACACAAAGTGTGTACAGGAGCAGGCACTCCTCATCAAAGGCAGGAGTCCCTGCTCCTGCACGGTATGCTAAGCAGTGATAAACATTCACTGGGCCAGGTGTATTGAGTAAAAGTGGCGACGCACACAGCATCATTGCTTATTTCAGGGCTGCTTAGTGTGCAGGAGCAGGTGTGAAACAAATCTGAAATAATTTACAAAAAAATGGGAAATTCAGACATGTGCTGTATCAATTAAACTCATCTCTAGCCACTTTTTTCTAATAGACATTGCTTAGAGGATGACATTTGGCCAAATATATTAAGGTTGCGTTCACATGTACAGGATCTGCTGCAGATCTGCTGCAGATTTGATGGCGCAGATTTGAATCTGCAGCAGATCTGCAACAGATCTGCAGCAGATCCGTAGCAGATTTGATGGCCCAGAATTGATTTGCTTTGAATCTGCAGCTTCAAATCTGCACCATCAAATCTGCTGCAGATCCTGTACGTGTGAACGCACCCTTAATATATATTGGTGTAACTGTATGGTAAAACAGAAAAGAAGAAGAAAAAATGTATAACAAGACTAGTGAGTGGTACGAGATTTATCATGCCATGTGTGCTATTTCTAAGAACTTGGCACACTTTCTGCCATTCTGGCTGACCTGTGAATGCATGCATCCTTCTTCCCGGGGGACCAGATACAGATGTAGTATGAGCATCTGCCCTCCAGGCTTCAGTGCTGATGTCTAATGATAGTCCTTGTCGGAAATGACCTTGACTATTTTCCTTGTGATTAAAATGACCCTGGTCATATGCAGTAATAGGATCGACAGCAGTGTTCCCCAACCTGTGGCAAAACAATCCAGCCCATCGTGTCCTGCAACAGCCGGAGAGCAACAGGTTTGGGAACGGAGATTTAGAGGAACGCCTCAGTTCTAGTATTGTATGGGAAGCTTTTTTTTTTCCTAAACAGCTGTATAATCGGTGAAAATGATTCTCCTCTTCTCTTTGATGTTATGTTTGCCTAATCATTGCTGCCTTCTCTATTTAATGAGAGTGATAAAAGACTCTTTAACAAGCTCTATCCTAGCTGAGAGGGAAACGCCACTTTCAGACTCGGGCAGCGGCGTTTTGGAGAATTTGCTTATAAAAAATCAAAAGCTCTGGCTCTCTTCAAAAGACATGATGGGCTGAGAGTCTATAGTTCATCATGCAATCTAAAGTTAAAGGGGTATTCCAGGGAAAATCCATAAATTAGCAATGGAAAGGGTTAACCAAGGTTAACCCTTTCCTAATATACTTACCTGTCCGTTTTTGGCCCCCCAAGGAGATCTCCGGTCCGGTCACGTGATGGTCCGGGCTGCAACTCGCGGATCCTCTTCTTCCGGTTCGGTGACGTCACCATAGCGGGCCGGCGTCGGCTCTCCTATTAGCAACAGAGCACTAAACCCTGACTGGCTTGGTAGCGTGTAGCCAATCAGGGTTCAGTGCTCTGTGTCCCTGCTGTACCAAGTTAGCCGGGTGCTGATGTCCCCGGCCCCCCTCCTTCATGTATTATCACCCCGATCTCTCCCCCGGCCCTCTGTATAATTACCCCGATCTCTCCCCCGGCCCTCTGTATAATTACCCCGATCTCTCCCCCGGCCCTCTGTATAATTACCCCGATCTCTCCCCCGGCCCTCTGTATAATTACCCCGATCTCTCCCCCGGCCCCCCTCCTTCATGTATTATCACCCCGATCTCTCCCCCGGCCCTCTGTATAATTCCCCCGATCCCTCCCCCGGCCCTCTGTATAATCACCCCGATCTCTCCCCCGGCCCCCCTCCTTCCTGTGTATACAGTCCTATTCAAAGATCGCTCAGCCCCCGGTGTAACTGCTGCCTGCGCTGGCCCCGATCTCCGCACCTGTACTCAGCTGACAGGCGCTGTGTACGAAGCAAGGAAGAAATCTCTCCTGCACTCACTTACACAGCGCCTGTCAGCTGAGTACAGGTGCGGAGATCGGGGCCAGCGCAGGCAGCAGTTACACCGGGGGCTGAGCGATCTTTGAATAGGACTGTATACACAGGAAGGAGGGGGGCCGGGGGAGAGATCGGGGTAATTATACAGAGGGCCGGGGGAGAGATCGGGGTGATAATACATGAAGGAGGGGGGCCGGGGGAGAGATCGGGGTGATTATACAGAGGGCCGGGGGAGAGATCGGGGTAATTATACAGAGGGCCGGGGGAGAGATCGGGGTGATAATACATGAAGGAGGGGGGCCGGGGGAGAGATCGGGGTAATTATACAGAGGGCCGGGGGAGAGATCGGGGTAATTATACAGAGGGCCGGGGGAGAGATCGGGGGTAATTATACAGAGGGCCGGGGGAGAGATCGGGGTGATTATACAGAGGGCCGGGGGAGAGATCGGGGTGATAATACAGAGGGCCGGGGGAGAGATCGGGGTAATTATACAGAGGGCCGGGGGAGAGATCGGGGTAATTATACAGAGGGCCGGGGGAGAGATCGGGGTGATTATACAGAGGGCCGGGGGAGAGATCGGGGTGATAATACATGAAGGAGGGGGGCCGGGGACATCAGCACCCGGCTAACTTGGTACAGCAGGGACACAGAGCACTGAACCCTGATTGGCTACACGCTACCAAGCCAGTCAGGGTTTAGTGCTCTGCTGCTAATAGGAGAGCCGACGCCGGCCCGCTATGGTGACGTCACCGAACCGGAAGAAGAGGATCCGCGAGTTGCAGCCCGGACCATCACGTGACCGGACCGGAGATCTCCTTGGGGGGCCAAAAACGGACAGGTAAGTATATTAGGAAAGGGTTAACCTTGGTTAACCCTTTCCATTGCTAATTTATGGATTTTCCCTGGAATACCCCTTTAATGAATCCTTATGCTTGTATTTATTGTAATAGCAATTTAAAGGGAATGTGTCATCAGAAAATGACCTATTATTTGAATATTTTATGTTTTTGTTATTTTTTTTTAGTTTTTATTTTCCATCTATAATTAAATATAATCCAAAATAATTTTGGCCACTAGGCCTAAAACTAAGTTGAGACTTCCTGTTCTGTACATTTTTCATCAGTCTCCTCCTTATCACAGAACAGGCAGTTACAGGTGACACCAGTATATAGACATCAGAGGCACACACAATAGCTGTTGCTCAGAACTCCCTCTAGAATTACCTCTATATGTCTTTCTTATTAATCTGGATAGGACTGGATGTTAAGATAGCTTCGGCAAGATGGCAGCCCACATAATAATGTACACAAAAAATAAAAAAAGTTACAATCAGAAAATAGAAACAGATTAGAAAACAAAAAAAAATAATTTTACTAACTAATCAATAAAAGAAAAATCTAGGCGACAAATTCATTCTTATAATTTTCAAAATCTATATTAACTGTAGATGTGATATAAAGCATCATGTTATCATGGAAAACACTGCACTTCCTGTTTTGACAGTTTTTTTTTTGTCAGAGTCAGAAAACAGGAAGTCCAGTGTTTTCCAGGCCATCTGAGCGCTCACAGAGAAGTTAGTCATGTGACTGACAGACACATTGAACTGTGACTCTCTGTACCGACTGGAATTAGTCTCGTTTTTTCAACCAGCAGAAGTCTAAAAATCTGCCTTCAGGAGACTGGACCTGGATTTCTGGTAAGTTCAGCTTTTTTTACATCATGATCACAGCAAAAAAAAAAATAATGAATGTATATTGCAAACATGTTCCCATAGACTGTTTTTGCTCAGTATTTTTCAACCAAAACCAGTGGATTGAAAACACAGAAAGGCTATGTTCACACACTGTTAAAATTTAGTTGATGGCCACCATTTTAAAACAACAGTCATCCGCTAAATTTCAAGCTTGTGTGAACAAAGCCTTTCTGTGTTTTCAATCCACTCCTGGTTTTGGTTGAAAAATACTGAGCAAAAATACTGTGTGGGAACATAGCCAAAGAGGATTTAACATTTACTACTCCTCTTCCTAATATTAATAAGAATGATACTTTGTGGGGATTGTCCATAGGGTCCCATTTATGCTATATAGCCGAATGCTGGTGCCGACTTAACCTGATCTCAGGATTCTCCACTCTAATGAAAGGCAAGTGCTATTGTCAGAGAAAAATGTGCAAACGGCAAAAAATTTTTGGAACCACTACCAGAAATTATAACTCTTTAGGAAAGTATTATATAGGTGGACAAGGAATCAAAAAAGAGTCTTTAAAGAGGGTCATTTTTATTTTAATTGTACCTATAGGTCTGTCCGTGAAGTTCGTGAACATTATTTGTGGCCGTGTAGATTAGTAGAGTAAATTAGGCTATACTAAAAACTAAAGACTCTGCCCCGATCCTCCTATACTATAACATGATGTCAGTAGATTGGACATCATTATTTTTTATTTTCGTAGGACTTCTGCTTTGAACTTTTATGTATTTCTGGTTATGTTTTATCAGTTTTTCCACTTTACCTATATTATAAAGTAATCCTAAAAATCCTGCAGTTTTCTTTCTGGCCACTGAGCCTAATAATAATCTGTCACTTTCTTCTCTGTTGAGAAAACTCTTCAACATTCTCCTTCTTATCATCAGAGACAGGATTCCAGTGAAAAGTAACACCATTCACAATAGGTGGAGATCACAGTTCTTTCTTTTTATCTCCCCATTACCTCTGTACGGGTCACAGAGCATGCCTAGAAAACTCTCCCTTATAAGTTAATAGGGTCGCCTCCCGAAATCTAGTACTTTATTTTCTGTTAAAAAAAAAACAAATTCTCCTCCTTATTAGGGATGGTCCGAACCGAGTTCGGTTCGGGTTCGTACGAACCCGAACCCTCGGTAACGATTCCCGCTGTCTGCCCGCTCCATGGAGCGGGCAGATCCAGCGGGAGGACCGCCTGGAAACTGGGATACAGCCATAGCCATAGGCTATATCCCAGTTTTCCAGGCGTTCCTCCCGCTGTATCCGCCCGCTCCACGGAGCGGGCAGACAGTCGGGAATCTGCTGCCGAGCATTCAGGTTCATACGAACCTGAACCTTGGCAGGTTCGGACCATCCCTACTCCTTATCATCAGAGATGGGATGGCAATAAAGAGTAACACCTATGTATAGATAAGATAGGATCATGGCACTCACAATATGTCAAAATCAGAGTTCATTCTCTTTATCTCCCTGCACAGGTCACATAGCATGCCTAGAAAACTCTCCCTTATTCGTCAATAGGGTCCAACTAGTATCTTCTTTTCTATGTCTTTGATGATTGCCATAAAGAATATCTCTAAATGTTGAAAAAGAAGCTCAGACAATATGGTTGTCCAATAATAATGTGCAACAATGAAAAAATAAAATAAAATAGGGAAACAGAACCAAAATAGAAAAAAAAGTCAAGTTTCTGTATCCACCTCTGATTAGCACTATAAAAAAAAAATTCAAACTAAAATAAATATATTTCATACAAAAAAATAAAAAATTTCTATAATTTTGTGCACATAACATTACAACGCTCTCTTAGCTCTGAAGATATTTAGCATATAAAATAGCGGTAGTCACAACTTAAGCCCAAAGCCAGGAAGTTTGCATGTTTACTGTACATCCTCTCCATCTTTTCTCAGCATCTGTGCAGACAGGACTTGGCACAGTTACAGTTAAATCTAAATTTTAAATCCAAATGGGCTCCTCTGGCACCGTGGCTCCTCCGCCGCCGCCATCTTTTATACTCACAGTCTTAATTAAAAACTGCTTGTAAATCAAACTCTAAATCACGTCTGCATATTATCAGCTGATGAAATGAGATCTTATGCCCTCTTTTAACTCATCAACATTCATTAGCATTTAGCAAGCTCACATTTACACTGACACACCAGTAAATACTTAGTACAGTGATAATTTCTTATGAGTGATTTTTATGAACTTTAAATATGGCATTAAAGAGATGGAAATAGGCTGCCCTAGGACAAAGACTGACACACAACTAATCTCCACAAATGGGTTGTTTGTACAAGGAGGACTGTATATACACAGCCCAGTCTGTGAACGCACACTGGGAAGGAGACCTATAAGTGAGTCTGGTGACTGTCTGCAACATTCTTTTTTTTTTTTTTTTTTTTTTTAAGGAAAAGTCTTATATAAACTATCCCACCATCACTGGGTGGAATAGTGGCAGGAATTATGTGGACATTGATGTGGATGGTGAACTGAATTTACAAAATTGATAATAAATGAACAACCGAAGGACAGGAAGGCAGCAAGTATTGTCATGGAGACATCATACAAATATGAGATCATGAATTACATGATATTTCTAGCTTGTCTTTTTATTACAGTTGTAGTAGTTATTACAGTAGTTAGCAACAAGAAATTGATTTAAACAGGGTACTGTCTTCTAACCTGCTGATATGTCCCTATTGCACACGGGGCACTGAGGATGAAGGTAAGTCTCTTACCTTCATCCTTGGTGCTGTTTCTGTGCAGTTTGTAGTTTAATACTGTGTCTAGTAAGGCCGTTTGGAGCATTGATGGGTGGGGCTACCACCCCCAAAGCACCGATCCATCTTACCCTCTCCACTAATTAGAGGGGGTGAGCTGGATAGGGGCAGATCAGTGCTCTGGGGGTGGTAGCCCCCCCCCCCAGTGCTCCAAACTGCACAAAAACAGTGCAGAGGATGAAGGTAATGGACATACCTACATCCTCAGTGCCCTGTGTGCAATATGGAATTATCAGCAGGTTAAGTTTGTCTAATCTGCTCATAGTTTCCGTTTAAACAGGTACTGTCCGAAAATTTTTTAAAGAAAAAAAATTGCAAGCAGTTTTGCTATATATATATATATATATATATATATATATATATATATATACATGTAAAAATTATATATATATATATATATATATATATATATATATTTTCTATGTTTAACTCAACGTTATACATGTGGCCACTATGTGTCTCCCTTCCTGACAAACTGTGGTCTATGCTCCCTCTGTGCCCATATTGTTTTCGCTGTTCAAAAAAAAGAAGAAAAAACTAATACATTCAGGAAGTTCCAGACCTTTGCAAGCTCACTGACTCAGCTTGGTATTGATTGACAGCCATTCCTGGGCATGTACGGACCGGGAATAGTCTTCACTGTGCATGTGTACAGCTGCATGTCTCATTCAGTAGCAGAAAATCCTGGGGGTGCTCGCATTGTATGGTTAGCTCTCCTGTCCCAAAGCACCAAAAGCTCTGTAACCACAGCGGAATTACACTGATTGACTTATTGTATAGCATGCAGAGTTGATACTATATAATTAGCAACAGTTAATAATATAATTAGACTAAGTTAATTGCCCTCAGTTGATATACAACCTGCATGATGAACAGGTGTCTTTCCTTGGGTGGGCGCACAAAGAACTGGGACCTCCTGTGTTTAGTCTCTTTTTTTTTTTTAACAGAGAAAAGACAAAATATCGGAACTGAGGGAGCATGGACCATGTCATATGTATAAGGTTGATTTAAATATAGAAAAAAAATTATAACGCGAGTATATTGCAAAACTGCTTGCGATATGTCAAAACACACTTAGAATCAGAGACCTAAATCTATGGGCTTTTTCGTAGTGCAAAGTCTTAAAACGAATGCTTAGTGCATTAATGGAGATGTTTACCTGCTCACATGGGCCGTGTCTCTACATTTGCTTGTTATTCTTTGAAATTAATTAAGATTGTTCCATTAGCTGAGCAGCTCAGACGAGATCAGCGTGTACACATCCCTGGCTATTTACACCTCGTCAGATAGGTAAATTAATACAGGATTGGACAAGACAATGCTTTCATTTTATAAATGTTCCTACTGTTTTAACAAAAGAGCTGCCAACCTCACAATCTATTCCCCCAAGATGTGGTAGAAGTATTAGTAAAGATGTCCATATATAAGTGGTAAATGCCTCACATTGTTTTCTGATTGGTCAACCATCTAATGTTTTCTTGGGTCACTATACTTTACACTCCTGACAGCATATATTGGAGGAGAGAAGGATGGGTTGGGTGATGGGTGTTCATTACCACCACTTTGGTCCTCCCAGCTGATTATTATACACATATCATCACTGTAGCTACGTAAACCGGTACCTCATGAACTGGGATGGCATAAATGGGGGCTCCATGCACATATAATAGTCCAACAAAGACCTTGGCATAGATTAATGACAGAAACATTTTTTACAGGGATGTTCACCTTCAGTTTAGAACCAAATATAGTCTACATAACATTGAATAACTGGAAGGCCACAATCACATTCTGTAAAACAGCAGTGGCTTTGTGTAAAGTTCACCCCGGCTGGTACTGCAGTACAGTCCGGATGAACATCACTTCTCTTAAACTGGAACATTCTGGTGTGCCCGTGTTCCAATTAGCCTTTGCAGACAATGTAAAGTACGGCCGGAGCCGTACTTTACATTGTCTGCAAAGTCTACTTTGTGCATCTGCTGTTCACTGAATAGCGGCCGCACAAAATAGGCATGTCAGTTTTCTGTGCAGCCGTATTGAATGCCGGCCGGAGTGTATACAGAGTGTATACACTGCAGCTGGGATTTCATAGAAAACAATAGTATTTCACCTTTTAAATAAATAGTGGCCGGTGTTGCAATCTTCAACAACGGCTGTTATTTATTGAAAAAATACATAGTGTAAACAGGGCCTCTAACTGTATAACATTCCTTAATTGTGACCTGAATTATCCAGCATTCACAGTTCTGTCTGTAGAATTGTACATTTGAAAACATTTTTGAATATGCAGTAAGAAAACAACATAAAGGAACAGAACCAATAATTTATTATATACTGTATATAATACTTAAAGTAACTTCATTTGGTGATGTATGTTCGTATTCATACAGTTTGTTTCTGTGTATTATTTTTCATTAGTTTACATTAAAGGGGTTATCCAGCGTTTCAAAAACATGGCAACTTTGTTCCAGAAACAGTACAACTCTTATCTCCAGTTCAGGTGTGGTTTGCAATTAAACTCTATTCACTTCAATGGAACCGAATTGCAAAATATACACCCAAACTGGAGACAAGAGTGGTGTTGTATTTTATTTTGGTGCTGTGTATTGTTTTGTGTTATCGTGCTGTTGTGTATTATTTTGGTGTTGTGTATTGCTTTATGTTATCTTACCGTTGTGTATCATTTTATATCATGTTGGTGTTGTGTATTTTTTAAATATTATTTTACAGTTGTATATTGTTGTTTCTATTAGTCTGGTGTTATGTATTAAGTTATCTAGTTGTATATTGTTGTTTGCGTTAGTTTGCTGCTATGTATTATTTTGTTGTCTAATGACTTTACAATCGCAGAACACCAACACTTATCATAAAAGACAAGGAACAGCGCGTCTCTATAAAAACATATTAAAGAAGAGTCGTTAACCACATTATCTTCTAACCTAAGTCAATGCCATGATCTCTTACCTGTGATAGGTGGTTACATTTACTCCTGTTGGGTATGTGGCTGGTCAGCTGAATATTAAAAAGCGCCTGTAGTGCAGCTTGTGCAGCCTGGGCTTTGGCCAACTTCTTGCTACGTCCTGAACCTTCAAATGTCCTCCCATCAACCCTCATTGCCATCACGAAATGTTTGATATGCTGCTTCTCCACAGTTTCCGAAAGGCAGACGTACCTCAGCCCAGGTCTCAGCTCATTTAGCATCACCACTGGGTTCTTCTCACTCTCAGCTGGGGATGCCATCTTGTGCTTGCTTTGTTTAGTATGGCCCATTAAATCCAACGTGTGACAAACTAATCTCCCATGTCGATATGCACTGGAAAGCAATTCATTATTAACTGGGCTATAGCCTGAGAAGTGCTCGCTGTGTGTAGATGGTTCAAACTCTTTGAACAGAGTGTCTGGGAAGTCTGCCTGGTCAGATGTGAAGTCAGTCGATGGGTTGATGCAGTTTCCCATTGCAAAGTGAGCTTGACAAGCGTTTGGAAACTGAACAAATGATTTGAGAGCCAACTCGGCCGCCCTCATTTTTGCTTTCTTTTTTGTAGGTCCACTGCCCTCAAAAGTGAGTCCATTCACTTCTACCGCTACAGAGAAGACAGGGGCGTGCACCGGGCCCGTCTGTGAGACTATCCTATATTGCAGGTCAGGCTTTAGTTCATGAAGTTGAACGAGGGCATTTTTTGGTGTTACTGACCATGAGAGTTTCTTTAGTATAATCTGGAGTTTGCAGAAATGGCCGCCATTACCTTCCTCCAATGGCCTCTTCCGTTTAAGACTGGTTGGTCCCACCTTTGGTCTGTCTGTAGATAAAGCCAGGTCCTCTCGATTCCGAACGTTTCGGTTTTCTTTGACCTCTGCGCTGCTGGTACCTATATAAAAAGGAAAAACACCAAGTGTCATTATAAAGGAGAGAGTAGACATGTAAGAAAGACTTTACTGGCATATTCACTATTCACGGCCATGGGTGATGTCAATATTCTAAAGGGAATCTGTAAGCATTGAAATAAGAGAACTTTTTACAGTTGTGTTTTTTAATTTTTCAAGAACACTATATTTATTAGAAAAAAAATATTCCAGTTTAAAGGGAAAACAACAGGTAGAAAAGGCGTCTTAACGGCTTACATGGCCACCAAGCTATGGAGTGAGAATTAGGTTATGTTCACACAATGTACTATTTTTGAAAGAACGGCTATTGTGTTCCATTAAAACAATGGCCTTTCTTTTCATACTGCAATGATATGCATTGAAGTCAATGCAACAATGGCCTTCAGTGCATATCATTGCAGTATGAAAAGAACGGCTGTTTTAATGGAACACAACAGCCGTTCAAAAATAGTACGTTGTGTGGACATAGTGTCAGGAAGGGACAAGGACTGGTGAGCCCTCAAGCTTGCACCCACCCCGCTGTCCCTGCCTACTTGCCACAAAGCTCTAGCAGCTACGGACAACTGGATGGCAGTCCCTGGGCTATCTAAGGTGTAACACAGAACAAAACCAGACAAACAACAACATAATAGAAGCGAGGTCAGAAATCCAAGTAAAAAAAAAGCCAGTCAGAGAAGGTACAAAAACGTGTCCAAGGAGAAGCCAAAGGGTCAATAGCCAAGTCAGAAAACCAGATATAGATGCAGGAGAATGCTAGGTCTGGTAACTAGGAATCAGATACTTTCACAGGCGCTGGACCTGATACAAATGCAGATACTTATGGAACCTAAAGTTCCAGCACCAGGCTTGATTGGGGCCGAGGCTCCAGGTCCTGCACAGATACCGACAGCTAACTGGTGAGTCAGCTGTCAGTCAACAATCAGTGAACACACACAACACCTATGCTGATCAGCCAGGGGAGTGAAACCCTGACCTCTGCTACATCACAGAATGAGTGTGCGTGCACACTATGGGATTCGCCCGTATGGCACGCAGCGGATCCCGTCGTCCTTACCCGCACGCGGCAGCGCGCATCTCTGCCCGTGCCATAGACACTATTCTATGCACGGGCAGATTCCGCTTTCCGCCAAAAGAGTTGACATGTCAGTTCTTTCGGCGGAATGCGGAATCCGCCCCTGCATAAAATAGTGTCTATGGCAGGGGCGGAGATGCGCGCGGCCACGTGCGGGTACGAGCGACGGAATCCGCTGCGGGTCATATGCGCTGATTCTGTAGTGTGCACACACCCTAACAGAGCAGAGTAGGTGAAAAACATGAGCATCAGTCCAGCTGCTATAGACGCCGTGGTCACACCCCCAGCAACCGGCCTGAGCGGTTGTTACGTATGCTTTGGCTGCATGCATCGGCGACACCAGGAGCCAAACGCACGGCCCGAGTCCTAACACATAGCCTATCAATGACTTTATTCTAGTTTTATGAAGCTGTGATCACCTAAAAAATACTTTGAAGTGTCATAGAGATGTGGTCACCACACTGAAGAATACTGAGATGCCCTGGCCACGCCACTATGATATTTCTATGAAAAAGGATTTTTTCAGGCAACTGCAGTCGTGGCACAACTATAACAAAAGTCTCCATGCTCACATACCTATGTAGCCGTAGCCATGTAATTAGCTTGAGGTGTCTTTTCTAGCTGACAGTTTCCCTTTAAGTTAAACAAGTATGGCTTAAAGGGGTTATCCAGGCTTAGAAAAACATGTCTGCTTACTTCCAAAAACAGCACCACTTTTGTCCTCAGTTTGCAGCTCTTATTCATTGAAGTGAATGGAGTTAATTGTAATACCACATACAACCTTGGGTGGTGCTGTTTTTGCAAGATAGTATGTGTGTTTCCGCTAATCCTGGATAACGGTTTTAAGACCCCAGATTTATTAAAAGGGGTGGTTCAGCATTAAAAAAAAGCACAGCTACTTTCTTACAAACACAGCACCAACCTTGTCCTCAGGTTGTGTTCGGTATTACAATTCAGCTCCATTCATTTCAATGATACTAAGCTGCAGAACTCCACACCCAAACTGAGGACAAGGGTGGTGCCCACAAAAATCGGTCTTGTACAGAAGACTAGACCTGCACCAAATTTAAAAAATGACTGAAATAAAAAAAATTAAAAAATTGTTGCAGACATGAGTGATTTTTAGAGGCACTGGTGCAGTTGTGAAATAGGTTTATGAGTATCCACTGCCAAGGTCTGTATTCCTTCTATAGTTCTGATATAAATCAGGACTAGAATTTCAACACATAATTCAGTTAAAATCCTTCTCCAAACACGAGAACTGTGCGCACTATAAATATTTAAGGGTCTTTAAAAAAAAATTCTGAACTACTAAAATTCTCCTACTTCATCTTGGAGTTTTCTTCTGTAAACATACAAGGAAAACATGGAGGTGTAAATTGGAAAGTTTTTTTTCTCCGACTTTGAAAGAGAAGCAGAAAATTGGAGTAGAGATGAGTGAAAGCAGCCTGCACGCTTCAGTTGGTTCAGGATTCAAAAGATTTTCACAGTATCAAGGTCCAAATTCACCTTGTGAAATGGAAAAATAAAGTCTATGATAAATAATCCCTGTTACAACCCTCCAACAAATATAGGAGGTTCAAATATTAAAAATATTGTAGCTTGTATTTTTTATCACATCTGTTTGCAGCTCTTAATTTTTTTTTTTGTCTTCATCTCAGCATTGATTTTTTTTTTTTTATCGCTTCCGCCACATGACTGATCATAATGGAGTCAATTAACTTGTATTGAGACTAATGTGAAATGGATATGAAACAGACTCTATACATTTTACATTGATTATATACTGTTACTTACTGGTGAGGGGGATTGATGGTGGCATCATACAGGGCTGCATATTGGGCAATTGATCATGGCCCCAAAGGTTATATCATGGACCCCAAAGATTACACCCCATAAGTAATCTGAGAGAGGAGCATGTAAACGGAGTGTTCTAAACCACCAGGGACTTAAAGTCCCCATTAGAGATAAGAAATTTGGGCTGAGGTTTAGGTTTGTTTGAACCTGAACCATTGGCATTTGAATCCCACTGTCTTCCCGTTCCGTGGGGATGATGGTGACAGCACAAGTCCTACCTGGATAACAGGAATACAGTCTATGTCATAGGTTGGATCTCTGTTTTCCAGGCGGGACTTGGGCTCTCTGCACCTTCCCCATGGAATGGGAAGACAGTAGGATTCAAATGCCGATGGTTAGGGTTCGTACAAACCCAAACTTTGGCCCAGTTTTCTTCTCTCTAGTCCCCACTGCAGTCAATACCCACCAACATCGGTTAAACCAGCTGACAGTGTTTGAGAGCCTCCTGATTCTCTCCAAACACATAATTTTGGAAAACAGCATGGAACACATGTGTCGAATTTCAACAGCTGAACCCTTTAGAGCTATCTGGCATCCATTGAGTACACATAAGTGTTTGGCTGTTTGGCTAGTTTGGGAAAGGTAGCTGGTGACTAGTGTTGAGCTGAGAGGCTGAACTGTTTGGTTTCACCAATGTTCTCCAAACCCAGATTGCTTGGCATTTGACTCCCTGCAGCTGGATATTGGATGCCACACTCGGGAGTCCTGGAAAACATGGATACCTGGATAGGCTCCCTTGGGCTGCATCTAACTTTTGCAGCCATGGGAAGTCAGATGCCGAGCATCAGAAGAACGTTGCCAAACCCAAACAATTCAGCCTCAACTAAGCACTACTGGTGACCAAATGAACAGCTACTTAAAGGAGAATCCCAGTGAAAATTTTTATTGAAGTATAGTATTGCCCCTAAATGTTATACAAATCACCAATATACACTTATTACGGAAAAATGCTTATAAAGTGCTTTTCTCCCTGCACTTACTACTGCATCAAGGCTTCACTTCCTGGATACCATGGCGATGTCACGACCCGACTCTCAGAGCTGTGAGGGCTGTGGCTGCTAGAGAGGATGATGGCAGAGGGATGCTCAGTGTCCCTCCAATGCCCTATGTCCCTCAGTGTCCCTCTGCCATCATCCTCTCCAGCAGCCACAGCCCGCACAGCTCTGGGAGTCGGGTCGTGACATCACTACGTTACCCAGGAAGTGACATCACCATGTTATCCAAGAAGTGAAGCCTTGATGCAGTAGTAAGTACAGGGATAAAAGCAATTTATGTGCATTTCCCATAATAAGTGTATATTGGGGATTTGTAAAACTTTTTGTGGGCAATACAATACTTTAATAAAACTTTTCGCTGGACTTCTCCTTTAAGATGTATGGCCACCGTTTACTATTAACTTTCTTATTGCTAATAATGTCAGGAAATAGGGTTGAGTAGGATGGATGTAAACTGCTTTTGTTCTTACAGAGATGAATTTCTGCTTGAGCTTTTTGGCAACAGTTTACCCCTTGAGTAATTGATCAGGCCGAACCTTTATCTGTTATTGGGAAATCAGGAAAGATGGCTGAGAATTGAACGTTTAGCTGTAGAAATATTAACTTTTCCATTTGCTTAGATCAGATGCTATCATAACCCCATCATGGTGTTGCAGTATTGTATGGACATTGGATGATAATGTTTTGTGGGCCAAAGAGGGTAATGTTTTGTGAGAAATCTATTGCAGCAATTTTTGATACCTAGAGGTATTATTTATATATTGTATGATAACATTATTTGGGCACAGAGGGGGATATTTATGAAGGTCCCATCCGAGGCATATGCAGATTTGCCCCTTCTCCCTGGTGTACACCTGCTGCATCCCCCACTGGCAAAATGGGCGGGCAGAGGAGGCTCAAGGGGGGGCTCATAGCAAGGGGAGGAGGAGGGGTGGCCTCCTCCCGCATCTCATTTATCATGATTTACACCTCCAGGTTAAATCGTGATCCAAATCCAAATCTGGAAGCAGGTTTAGATTTGGTACGCCAGGCGCAGGTTCAGGCTTCCAGCTGTCTGGATTCAATAAGAGGCGTGCACCTCCTAGCGAATTCGGCCGGGGGAAAGGAGGCATGGTCTAATTTAAGTATGAGTATCCCCCCCCCCCCCCAAGTGTCTGAATTGTGCAAGCTTGAAAGTTGTATCTGGCATTGTATGGCAGTGATCTGGCACAAACATTTGGTTAAAAATTGCCCTTCTGCCTTGTGTTTTATAGATAAAGGGGGAGATTTATCAAACATGGTGTAAAGTGAAACTGGCTCAGTTGCCCCTAGCAACCAATCAGATTCCACCTTTCATTCCTCACAGACTCTTTGGAAAATGAAAGGTGGAATCTGATTGGTTGTTAGGGGCAACTGAGCCAGTTTCACTTTACACCATGTTAGATAAATCTCCCCCACATTTTCTAAATTGGTATGTTAACCGGTAGAGAAGGGCGCAACCCGATCACTCTGCATTTAAATACTGATGGCTAAAGAAGATGGATGCAGCCCTAAAGAGTCTGGGACTCCAGATGCAGCCCTAAGGAGACTGGGAGTAACCAGACTCTCTAGGACTGCATTCAACTTCTTCAGCCACCGGCATTCAGAGCATTTGGACTCATCCCTACTAATCAGTAAAATGCGTAGACATTAACTCTATTGTTCTAGGTGTGCCTGATTTGTCCCATGATGGACAACAATCAACTCCCTCATTTACCATAATGGGGTCTATTGGTTACCAAAAAAAACCCTGAATTCTCTGTTACTTTTTCCATGGAATCCATGATGGATGGGCCCCAAATACAGGTATCTGTACTACGCATAAGAGATTTTAAAAATGAACACAGATTAATAAAAGTTGCGTTATCTACTGGATATTATTCCTATATAGTTTAATACTTTTGAGTTGTGAAATTTTGTATAAGATCCATAGGTAAAAAACAATAAAACAAGAAATATGATCGAAAAATGCTCTTGAGCATGTCAATGATGTCAGAGGCTTTTTTCACCAAAGCCGTTCATTATAGCTTTTACCGTCGCTCTGTCATTAAAATACTGCTAAATTGGTACCTAACGCCCTCTAGATTATATATCATCTCCCCAAATCGATTCCCTCCCTGCTGTAGTAAGGCTTAGCACTGTATATTAACCTCCGTGGCAATCCAGGACCAATTCTTTCTGTTATGCTGTGGGACTATTTATTTAAGAAGCACAGTCTAGATCGGGAAGGTCCTACATTTTTGTAACGCTAGTCTTGGTCCACAAGTGTGGGGCTTATGTTTGGTGTGCATGCTTAGGCCTCATTTATACAGTGTATTTTTTTTAATGAAACAACGGCCATTGTTTAATGACACTGCGGCATTACATTAGATTGCATGGAATCACAGGCGTAGTGTATACACTACACTATACTGTATACACTACGGATGTGGTTCTCCGTGGCTGCACAAACTAGTTGACAGGTCTATTTTGTGCAGCCATACAACATAGCCTGTACACACAAAATAAAGTATGGCTCCTGGCCGTTCTTTACATTGTGGCTATGGCTAATTAGAGTGCAGGCCCACCCGAATGTTCCCACATTCCAATTCAAATTAAGTGATGTTCATCACACACATCGGCCGTTGTTTGACCCGGCCGAGTCAAGCGACGGCAATGTTCATACAGAGTGTGCACATGGCCTTAAAGTGTCACTGTCCTTTGGAAAAACATTAAATGTCATAGAGACATGTCAAAAGTTTTGATCGGTCTGAGTCTGAGTGTTCAGACCTGTACCAATCATGAGAACAAGCAAGGGGAGGACCATGCTACAGCGTGGTCCGCTCCTTGCTCTGTCAGTACAGGAGTCAGGCTCCATAGACTGACAAGAACCAAGGTGGCAGCAAGAAACACTGTGTCAGACTGGACAGAACACACCACTTCCTGCAGGACATACAGCAGCTGATAAGGACAGGAAGACAAGATTTTTAAACAGAAATTAATTACAAATTCTCACACCAGTTGATTTGAAAGACAAAAATTGCTGGAGTTCCCCTTTTAAGGGAGTAGAAAAAACTTTATCCACCTTCTTTGCTTTCCCACTGCTGGTATCATGGAGGTCCAGTTCAGAGGGATGGGGGTTATGGGCTGAATTGAAACGTGGTATTGCTCATTCAGCCAATCAATGGTTGAGGTGGGACACCGCTTTGGCTCCTGATTGGTTGGTTGAGCAGGCAGCAACACTACATGCTGACCCAGAACCTAGAAGCACTACACAGTGGGACCAGGCTCCATGACACTGGCAGTGACAGGGGGGTGAGGAATGCAAAGTACATCGTTTTTTATTTTTATTTTTTTGCTTGTTTTTAGCACCTGCCTGAGCACAATTCTAAATATATATATAAAAAAAACCTTACTCCCCAGAATACCCTTTCAATACAGCCACAATAAACACTTAAATAAATATCTGAACAAAGACAAGAACCGCTCCAGCAGCCATCTCCTCCTCTGGATGCAGGTCTGTTTTTGAGCAATTTTTTTTTTTTCTCCCTAGAATAATAATCCCTCGGTCTGAATAAATATGCACCGTACTCCAAACAATTATACGTTTAGTTCTGGTCCTTCACCGTAAATTGATTTACTCCGTGAAATGGTTTCAGACGTGCCTGAGACTTGGAATCGAATTTCAACAACTGTATAAAAACCCGATTATGTTCATTTGTGGAGTGTTTACATTGTCTTTACACTGTATGAATTTTCTAATAATTACAATTCTTTACTTTTGCGGCTACATAATTAAGTTTAACACTGATCATCTTACTTTTAAAGCACCGTATAAATAGCTGGATTTCAGCTAATAAAAGACAATTTCACCAGAAAAAAATCTGGCAGCAAACTGATTAGCGCTCACATGTTATTAGACACTCATTATTTTTATTTGCTTTTTTTTTTTTTTAACAAATAACAGTAGCAGTAATAGAAGGCAACATTCACTTCCAAGGACTAACATGCTGCATGATACCATATAATATAATAAGTGCTAACAATGTAGCATTTCTAGATTGTGTTAATTACTGTGCAATTTAATAGAGTTCTGCCAGACTACTTTCAAACCAGCTTTGTTTAAAGTGAACCTGTCATAGTACATGGCATTATAAAGGGCATGGGCATACTTTCTGACAAGGTATTGTGGACTGTGGGTCTGATGACCAGAACTGAAAAAATCATAGATCCCGCTGACGCTGTCAATTCAGGCCTTGTGACCTATGGTCGTGATGGGACTTGTGGCTTTAATACGAATGCAAAAATGTGTCAGTACTATGAGCCTCATTTTGACACGTGGAAGGCTGAGAAAAGGACCAAAAACAGATACACACCTAAAAAACTGTGTGTGAACATAGCTTAAGGTTGGAATCATACTTTTATCCAAAAAGTGCCACATGGCTTTTTTAGCTAAAGGGAATCTGTCAGCACGTGGGCCCTACCTGAGGTGCTGACAGTGTGCTGTAGCTGGCAAATCCGTTGTGAGCATGGTACCTTTTGGTAATTTGTCCGTGGAGTGGATTATGTGCAATCTCAGGTCTCCTACTGTAATGAAGAGTCAAGGAGGTGTTGTGGCTCTTGTTTGTGCCGCACTCTGGCACTCCTCACCACTCCTTCCTCCATCCATTAAGATCTGCAATGAGATATAGATGAACCAGCTAACCTGTGTTGGAGCTTTGGTCTAGGGGTAAGTAACCGGTCTAGAGACATATAGTAGGTTTTGCTTTGGTTTGAGTCCCCTGATGGAAATGAAATGTCGTTATTTATTTTTTATTTTTTCTTATTATTGTATAATTTGCAAAGAATTCCCAATTGTGACTGACAGCTGAGCAAGCAGGAGGCTAGGCAGCATTGATTATTCAAATAGTAATGAAGAGGGAGGAGGAGGAAGGGGTGATGTGTGCAAGACTACGGCACAAACGCTGAGCCACAATTCCTCTTTGACTCATCATTATAGTAGGAGACCTGAGATTGGGAATAATTAACTCCATGATCATACTACCAAAAGGTACCATGCTCACAAGGGGATTACCATCTACAGCACACTGTCAGCACCTCAGGTAAGGCCCGGTTGCTGACAGATTCCCTTTAAAACATTGGGGGACATTTACTAAGGAGTTGGTGGTGGGTTGGTGTGATTAATGGAAAAGTCGCATAATCATAGTAAATGTGTCTAAGTAAAAAGGTCATAAACAAATTTACCTGGTACTGACCAGACATAGGTCTGCACTAGTTTTTGCGACTTTTTAAAAAGTTGTAAATGATAAATTGAAGCAAATCCTGGATTATGCAAATTTTGGGTTGAATACTTAAAGAGTCACTGTTGTATTTATTTATTTTTTTGCAGAAATCAATAGTCCAGGCGATTTTAAGAAACTTTGTAATTGGGTTTATTAGCCAAATCTTCCATTATCTGCATGTAAAAAGCCTTTTCCCAGGTCCCCCCCTCTTTCCTCTTTTTCATCCTTTCTGAAAAATCTGAAAATTGTGACTTGTTGCAGGAGACGTACCCTGTCTGCTCTAGGGAGAGGGGAGGGGGGAGGAGGAAGGAGGGAGTTAGCCGGCAGCAGAAAGCAGATAACAGAGGATTACAGGCACGGAGCTGGGTGACAACTGTAATCCGAGCTCAGACAGGTCACTGGTGATGGTCAGAAGAGATATCCCGTGAGGGATTTGTAGATTAACTCTTTGTTGTCCTGTTTTGGTCTTTTCTTTAGCTCTCTCCATAGGAGAACAATGAAGACAGGGGGGAGAGCTTCAAACTGCTTTTTCATGATAAAAATGCATTTTTCGGATAATAAACCCAATTACAAAGTTTCTTAAAATTGCCTGGACTATTGATTTCTGCAAAAAAAAAATTCACGACAGTGACACTTTAAAACAGGTAGATTAAAAAAGTTGCATCTAAAAAATATTCGCCTGTCAAACAATGTTTCATACTTGGTGAAAAAATTGGTGAAAAATCCAATTATTCACCTAAAAATATGCGCAAAGCCCTTGATAAATTTCCCCCATTGAGCCTTCAGGGATTTACAAATCTAAGTAGCGCGCGCTGACCGATTGCGCCACTGCAGCTCTCAGGGATTTATGAATCTAACCCCATGGGGGGCATTAATGAATGCCATGGAAAAGGTAATGATTATAGATGAGCGAACCAGGTTCGGGTTCGAGACAATCCGAACCCGAACGTTTGGTATTTGATTAGCGGGGGCTGCAGAACTTGGATAAAGCTCTAAGGTTGTCTGGAAAACATGAATACAGCCAATGACTCAGATCGACTCGAGCATGCTCGAGGTTCACTCATCTCTAGTAATAATGCATGGAGGAGACCTGGCCTCCTCCCACGTCATCGTTCACACCTGCCAGATGTAAACCATGCAAAAATCTACGCCTGCTCTAAAGCAGGTGTAATTCTTGTGATAGGCACAGGTCCAGCTGACTTTTCTTAGAGGCATGCGCCTCTTAGTAAATCTGGCCTGGTAAATGTAGAATGACTTTCTTCAAGATTGTCTTAATAAATGTCCCCCAAAATATTTTTGCTATTTTTTTTACACTTTAATTCTGCAGTTTTTTGATGCTAAGGGCCAGAATTAAAAAATTGCAACGTGCTCAGGGTATCGTTTTTTTTTTTGGTATTTTCCCCCATGGACATGTATGGGTGGGAAAAAAAAATGCCATTAAATTTTCAGACTCTGTTGCCACTATGGGATCATAACTGGGAAAGACAACTGTCTCGTAACATTGATTGCCACAATTAATTATCATGATGCGACCGTCAACATTACGAGACAGCCGCCTTTAATTGCTATGATCCCGTAGTGGGAAGATATGAGTAAATGCATTAAAAACCCTATAGAGTATGCCTGAAGGAGGCCTAAATTGACTTATGTCAACTACTGGGCAAATAGACCAATATTGCCTGTTTTTTAGGGCTAGAGATCGGCCAATGAATAAGCAAATGCCCGTTCTTTGGCAAATTGGACCATTCCAAACTGTTGAAAAATCATCTGGTGTTGGCCACATATTTTCTTTGATATAATATTTGATGTGTGGCTGATGGCTGCTAGCAGGAAAATACTGAACATCTGGTTGAGCCTTGTGAAGGATCTGTAAGTGCTGATCATTGAGATTTCTACCCCAAAAGTATTCAGCTAATAGGAAGGGTGCCCCTTCCCAACCATGCCCATTGTGATACTAACAATTCATTCCTATTATTTCTATTATTATCTATTCAGTCTCCTTTCTTCAGTTCTGAGCTGCTGTTTTCTGCTAAAGACACAAAAATCTGTGTTTAAACTTTTCTGTCTGTCTTCCCCTCCTCCCCCTCCCTTCTGAGACAGCTGATGTAAACAATTCCCTGCCAGGCTGTATCTGCAAAATTGTAGCTTCTTTGTAATGCTGGGAGGGTTATTCTGAGGTCAAGTTGCTAATGAACTCACTGTGATTAATCCTCCTGTAATTACAAAAAAGCTACAATGTCGCAGATAAAGCCTGGCAGGGACTTGTTTTCATCAGCCGTCTCAGAAGGGAGGGGGAGAAGGGGGGAGACAGAGAGAAAAGCTCACACACAGATTTTTGTGTCTTCAGCAGAAAGCAGCAGCTCAGAACTGGGGGAAGGAGACTGAATAGATAATAACAAGTATGGAAGGAATTGTTAGTATCACCATGGGCAGCAACATATCAAAAGTTATATTTGAGTGGAATACCCATTTAACTATCAGACTTTTTTTTAAAATAACTTTCTGAATACCACTCACTGTAATTACTATACTGTAACTTGAAGTCTATTGTTTGCGAACACAATGTTAGAGGTAAGAAAACATAACTCCCTTTCCCTCCTCATGTTGGCGGATATAGTGTAAAAGCAGAATAAACAGAGTAATGTGTAATTTTCCTGTCTAGGACTGTATGTTCCAGTTCCGTATACATATACTATTTTAGTACACCAGGTGGACCATGAAGCTTCTCCAGAGCTAGATAATCCATTAATCTGTATAAAATATGTAGAGCAGGTGACCCAAAGGACAAACAGTTTTACTTGTTAACTCCATAGAGCACCATTCACAACTGAGCGTCGCTTGGCTTCGAGGAGCTCTTAACTCCTGCAAGTTACAGCAGAGGTTGAGGAATGAAGGAGAGACGTGTGCCTTTGGGGCTGGTGATTAGGAGCCCATAGTAGTGTGTTATTAAACCATTATATGCCCATTAATCTTTTCTGCAGAGTAACAAGTCGAGGAGAAGGAAGTAAGAGTTGACTATAAGACGGATGTGGGTTGATTAAACAGG
Source organism: Dendropsophus ebraccatus (assembly GCF_027789765.1). Lineage (NCBI taxonomy): Eukaryota > Metazoa > Chordata > Amphibia > Anura > Hylidae > Dendropsophus > Dendropsophus ebraccatus. Next base: position 189,882,013 of record NC_091455.1, read on the forward strand.
ATCTCCTTGGAACAAGAACATCTTGATTTTAAGGGGGAGTAGAGGAGGTTATAATATCTACATATGTCATATTAATTGATGGCAAAGAAATGGAGACGGTTCTATCGTATTATTGTGCTAAATTTTGTTTTATGAACATATAGAGGGACATTTACTAAGGAGTCTGATGTGTGCAACTATTCTAATGGGGATTGGTGTGTATTTTGTTCCAATATCTTAGGACTGATTTGTTAACATGTAGCACTGCCATAAAAAATGTATCTAAGTAAAAAGTCGCAAAAAAGTCGCAAGTCGCAAGCATATTCACCTGGTACTGAGCAGATGTAAGCCTGTACCTGTTTGTGCGACTTTTTAAAAAGTCGCAAATGATAACTTGGGTGCTAATCCCGGATTGTGTGAACTTTTGGGTGAAAATTCAAAACAGGAAGATTTTTAAAAAAAAAGAAAAAAAATTTGCCTGGAGATAGGACCTTTACAAATTTCCATACTACATAATATGAAACTTTCATGTGCCTCTAATTTTATAGAAAGGGTTCAATGCAGTAGGCTATGTTCACACTATGTAACAACGGCCTCTGTCCTACATGTTGACCCAGCCGATACTGAAGTATTGGCTGGATAAACATCATGTTATTTTAATTGGAATGCAGGCACATTTGGCTGTGTCTACACTCCAATTAACCTTTGACCTCAATACAATGTACGGCCGTGAGAACAGACTGTGAACAATGGCTGTTGTTCACAGTCTTCCGGACGGAAATTATCGGCAAGTAGGGGAACAGCGGCTGTAGTGGAACAGCGCCCATTGTGCAATACATTATGTGCACGGCCACTAGGATTCTGCATAATGTATTCTTTATTTTACAAAAACAGCCGTTACGTCTGAAAAATTTTCCACTTAAAAATACATTGAGGATCTGACAGAGAACCCATAGCAAAACTCTGAGGCATACTTTTGGATTTCTTCCACAAATTTTTGTCTGTCAAGCTACAGGTTTTGACACAGACCGGCTCTAATCAATGGGGTTAATCCAAGTGACCCTATCTTTTTGCCACAATGTGTACAGTATTTGAAATGCAGGTCAGAAAACAATCTCTATGCTGCTATTTTCCACGGAAAACAATGGAATCTGGTTTTCATGTGGATTTCATGCGAATTTTGACGCCAAATTTGCTTGGAAAAAGATACCCAAACACTGCTGTTTTTTTACATTTGTTATAACTATATATAATTCTTCATTCCCTTATATCTTCAACTTTTAATACAATGGGAAAATGAAAAAGATTTTGGTTTAACTTCCTAAATTTTGGTGTAATGATAATAATTACAGATGATTGAGTCAAATCTGGTGAATCAAGATTTGCTGCGAATCGTGCTTTTCTGCAAATTCCCGACGATTTGTTAAGGAAATTTGCAAAAACAAAACAAAATAGCAGGCACATGCTGTCCGGAGCGTCACTGGGCGGGAGAAAGGGATTGACCATAATCTCTAGCGCCCGTCCAATCAGCTGCAGGCCCTTCTGTGATGTTAGCTTCTCCCCCTCTATATAAGGAGGTTCGGTAACGGAGGCGGCCAGTCGGCTGTGTGTGGAGGAGAGAGCAGGATGTCAGTAGGCAGTTACAGCAGAGCAGGGAGAGACTAACATATAGGGATATAGGGACAGAGAGGAGAGGAATGGAGGAAACTGGATTGGCTGGAGTGACTGGCCGCCTTATTTTTTTTAATTGTGATTTTCCGATTTTTGACACTTTTTAAACAACACGCTTTAACAAATTTGTCCTTCTGTAATAGTCCCAGTAGCTGCTATAGTTTTGGCTGTTTTATTGAAATTCATTAAGATTCCTCCCATTGTTTAAAGCTCATTGTCTACGTTACCGTCCACCATTCTGCTCTAAAAAAAAAGTTGTCTGGCTTGTATATATATATATAGCTATAGTGTACATATTTATATATTAAACAGTATATATACTGTACACTATGGGGGACAGTTATCAGGGGGGATTGCAGGGGCATATGCCAGGGAAAAGGTGTAGATTTGCCCCTTCTTCCTGGTGTACGTCTGTCGCATCCCCTGCTTACCCAATGGGCGGGCAGGGGGGGCTCGGGGGGGTGGCAAGGCGGGGAGGAGACACGGCCTCCTCCCCCGCCTCACATATCATGATCTACACATGGTGTAGAACATGATCCATTTATCATGGTCCAAATCTACACCTTGATATGGTACGCCGGGCGCAGTTTTGGGCCCCCGGAAGGCCAAATTCACTAAAAGGCGTGTGCCTCTTAGTAAATCTAGCCAGGAAAAAGGGGATGGGGCATAATTTAAGACCGCCATACAAGGACGTCGGTCTTTATAAATCCTTTCTATAAATCCCCCCCCCCTATACATCCACATTATATTTATATGCACCAGCCCAACCACTGCTATAAGAGCAGAGTGGTGGATAGTAATCTAGTCAATGGGTAGTCTATAATAGAAGGGAAAAAGGAGCATATCAGAACAAGGAGACAAGTTAAGTTAATGAATGTATTTGCAAAAATATTAAACTTTAAGTATAACTATATTAGTTGAGATGGGAATACCCCTTTAAATCCTTTCTAAATGGACTATAAATTTGCCCCATTGGCCTGAAGCATTTTTTTATGTAACAGCTGATGGTTAGTACTCTACATTTATATTAAGTGCACACAATATAATTGCCATCATGTCATATCATGTGGACAGTACACCAGGTGTTAGTGAAGCCCATCATCTGCTATCACCAGCTACTCCATGTAACCTACTCTTTCTATAAAATCCCATTATCACCATTTTCGAGAAATGCAAAATAGCTTATACCTTTAAGGTTAATGTACTCAATTCTATACCTCCTCTCACCGCATATGATTATCATTATGAGATTAGTGAAAATATAAAAGCTAATACGTCTATGAAAGATGCCTTTTCGATGAGAGCCTCTTTATGCACAAGGCATCAGTTTCTAAGTGTACTTTACATACCTAGCGCCTTGCAATATATTCAATTTTTCATTATCTTGCAAACTCTCCGAGCATATCTCATTTTCTACAGTATGGTGATGCGTTATCATGCACGGAAGAGTTAAATGGGCTTGTGTGATCATCATGCTCTCCGTCCTCGGAACGATAATGCATCACTAATAATGACAATGCCTGTGTCTCTAGGTCGAAAGGGCTCAGAAAAACCAGTCATCCGATTCTCCATGCTACATTTGAAGAGATAATATTGTTTTTCCTGAAGGTTATTCTACTTTCAAACACTTGAAACTTTATTTTTTGACACAACATACTTAGCAAAAAGTGAATATTTTAGAACGGTGATTGACCTAAGGCACGTGTTATGGACGGTACGGTATGCAGAATGGATCTGTCTAGGTATGAGGCGAGGAGATGAGCAAAATCACAAAATAGGATTCAGAATTTAAATGGAGAATGTAATTTTCAAAAACTATTCGTTTGTCATAGAGACATGTCAAAAAGTTTTTATCATATCGCTTATGGTTCGGTCAGACCATAAGCGATTAAGATAATGAGCTAGGAGAAGTCTCTTTAAGCGGGTTATTCAGCGTTAGAAAAACACGGCTACTTTCTTTAAGAGAAAGTGCCACTCTTGTCTCCAGTTGGAGTGGGGTCCTGTCAGCAGCAGAAGCAGAAGCATCTGAACAGCCTGTCAGCTGACAGGCCGCTCAGCCACTCACAGGCCGGGCCTGCTGCAGCAATCTAGGCGATCATCAGCCATCAGCCGCAAATTGCTATTACGGTCCAAACCTAATTTTCGGTCCAAACCTAAAACGATGATCAGCCGATTCGGATAATTATAGCTCTTAGATTCATTGAAGTGAATGGAGCATAATAGCAAAACACACCTAAACTGGTGACAAGTCCTGTCACTGGAAGAAAGTGGCCATGTTTTTCTAGAGCTGGATAACCCCTTTAAGTCTATTAGGCCATCTTGCTCCCACAGACAAAAAGCGGGAAAAGGTGGGCGGTGTGGGTGCACTAAAGAGGTACTACTACTGTGTGTGAACACAAAGGGGGACTAATGGGGCGCTATAACTTTGTTGATGACAACAAGGGAACCCTATTACTGAGTGCTGAACAAAGAAGGCCCTATTATTGCATGGGACTATTTTTTGGATAGGAATTATGTTTATGAAGGCATCCTGAGCACTAGCAGACACAATATAGAATAAAGCAGCAGGATAGTAATTTTAAAAGTGCAGCAGAATGGGACTTTTGTGCAGAGGGTAAAGAATAGATGAGGAGAATGCTGGAAAATTAAGAAAATCGAAGGGGTACTCCAGGTGGGAGCCTCTTTTAATACATGTTCATGGACAGAACATTTGAATATAATATTGCACGCTTACCCCCATGGCTCCTGTGGTGCCCCTGGTATCTTACAGATTTATCCTGCTGTTCATCCATTTACAGGTTCTAGTGCTGTGACACTGCAGGCCTGCCCAGCCAATCAGTGACTGAGGTGAGATATCACTGTAGCCGCTAATTGGCTAGACCGGCCTGCAACATCACCACACCAGGTTGTAGAGGCCAAACAGCAAAACAGCTGGAGCCAGGTAGGTAAGTGCACTTTATTATTTTCTAATGACCTATCCCCAGGCATTTATTTACAGAGGTTCACGCCCAGAGCACCCCTTTAAGACTAAAGGATAAATTCTGCAGAGGTGATAAGTTGCGGCTGGAAAAAGTCATCATGGCGGTCTTTTCTGTGACATTTTTACCTGGCAAAGTAAAAGACTCCAATCAGAAAAGATATCATCTACTCCATGAGTCAATAGATTTTCCAGTAGTGCAATCACTTTTAAGGTCTGCAGAGCATCTGTACAGGGCTGATATCAGCTATCACTACATTTTGTGCTTTTTTTTTTAAGTTGAATGAAGGCAAGGTAAGATTTCTAAAGTTTTTCATGAACATGAAGTGATATGTGAACTAATGAACTATAACTGCCGTATAAAAAAACAAAACAAAAAAAAAACAGTTGTATGAAGGTGCAGAAAGATTCATTTGGTTTCTTGTGAATGTGATATGGTTTGTGGTGTGAAACTCTTATTTTCACTTTTATAGCTGTGAAAAAGAAGGCACAATAATACTTCTTCAACTTCTCATAAATGTGATGTAGTTTTTTGTGTGTACATCTCAATTTTACTATTATTGCAATGAAAAAGTTGCATGAAGGCACAATTGGATTACCTTCACTTTTCATGAATGGGATTTTCTAATATTTCTGTGAAAAACATTGTATGATTGCTTTAGCTTCTACTAAATCTGTTAGGCTGGCTTCACAATGGAAAAATGCCAATAAAAATGCTATGGTTTTTGCAAAAACGCCATCTCTAGAGGTCAGTGAAAGTTTATGATATGTCTTACACACTTAGGAGAGATTTATTAAACTGGTGTAAAGTAGACTTGGCTCAGTTGCCCCTAGCAACCAATCAGATTCCACCTTTCACTTTCCAAAGAATCTGCGAGGAAAGAAAGATAGAATCTGATTGGTTGCTAGGGGCAAATGAGCCAAGTCTACTTTAAACCAGTTTGATAAATCTCCCCCATGGTGGTTTTTTGTTGTGGTGTTTTTTTCTCCTCTGGCGTTTTTGAGACTCTTGGCAGTTTTTCCAAAATGGAGAATGCTGAGGTTTTTTTTTTGGGCAAACTGTGACATTTTTTTCTACCATAAACTTAATAGGGATCGTTCTGGTTATTTCAAAAACACCATTGCTGTGCGTATGGTGTTTTTTTCCTGACGTTTTTATTACCTTTTGTGGTCTAGGAACTATATCATGTGATGGTAAAGGGAAAAAAAATACAGCAGGCAAAAACACCTAAAACAAAAAAAGATCATTCATGCATAAAGTAAAAAAATACTAGGAAAAAAAATGCAAATACCTCAGAAAAAACACATTTTTCTGGCATTTTTTTTTTTTTTTTGGAGGCCTGAGAAACGCCACACAAAAAAATATATGTGAGGGCACCCTTAAAGTTTTTAAAAGTTAGCCATTCATTTTAGCCATAGCATAGAACAGTCCTCCTTTAAAACAGCTCGCAATTGAAGAGTGGGTTCACGCGCTGTAAAACACCGGCCGTTCTGTGACCCGGCTGGGTCACAACGGCTGGTGTCAGTGAAGATTATCCTGGACGGTACCATATGAACTTCATTGATGTTGAATTGGTATATTTTTGTGCGGCTGCTTTTCAATGAATAGCGGCCACACAAAACTGGCATGTCAGTTTTTCCTGTGGCCGCTAGGGATCCCGGACAGAGTGTATACTATGGGGGACATTTATGAATTGTCCGCTCGAGATGTACACCAGGGAGAAAGTGCAGATTTGCCCCTTCTCCCTGGCGTTCGCCTGCCGTATGCCCCGCTCGCCCAATGGGCGGGCTGGGGCAGCTTGGGGGGCATGACAAGGCAGAGAAGAGGTGTGACCTCTTCCTGCACTTAATTTATCATGCTGGAAGCAGGTGTAGATTTGGTACACCGGGTGCAGGTTTGGCCGTCTGGATGGCCGGATTCACTAACAGGCGTGCGCCTCTTATTGAATCCTGCTGGGGGAAAAGGGGAGGGGCCTAATATAAGACCAACGTACTTGTACGCCGGTCTTCATAAATCCCCCCTACACTCCGGCTAGGATTCCATTGACTGTGGTGCAACATAAGTTTTCTATTAATCACAGCCGTTGTTGCAAATTTGCCGCAACGGCCGTGATCAATTAGAAAATTTACGTTGTGTGAACTAAGCCTAAAATTCTCTGGTTTAAAGTAGAATTGTCTTAGTTGCCCCTAGCAACCAATCAGATTCCACTTTTTTTTATTCCTCACAGATTCTTTGAAAAATTAAAAGCGGAATCTGATTGGTTGCTAGGGGCAACTAAGACAAATCTACTTTACACCAGTTTGATAAATCTCCCCCTCAGTGTCTGCACGCCTTCCATTATCAGTCGGCTAATATGGCACCTCTCACATAATAACATGTTTAAGATACATAACAGAACAATTCAGTCTGATTACATTTCTAAATAAACTCGTTCAAATGAATTTTATGTGACTGTTCTACCTGGAATGAGATGACACATCTTAAGCTGCATTAGGTATTGTACCAGCTTAGACTTGACAGATGATGTCATTTGAAATGCCTGATGCGCCTGTCATTACCGCAGGAAAGAATCATTCACTTAATAAAAATATATTAAAAATAATAATAAAAAAAAACTGAACTAAGCCGCTGAAGAGATTGCAGCAGCCTCCAGTTCTAGACCATTAATAGCATACTACACCAACCAGATCAGGCAAAGGGATTACCAGACCAATGTTCTACTGTCTGGGGCCTGATAGAAAATGCTTGCTGGGATCTCAATTCAGAGTCTTACTGTCGTATTTCAGTAAAATAATATAAAGAGATTTTATAAAATTGGAAATTATTTGACAGCTCTAATAAATCACTTCAAACTGACTGTAAAAAACCCGGCTGGGGAGATCTATCAGCATTTACACAGAGATTCTATTCTTTTTTTACAGGATTTAGAATAAATGTAATATTTATGGCCTTTATAAAGGTATTCGGTATTTGTATGAGTTTTGTAAAATAAATTTTATTTGATTGCGTGATATCTAGAGATAAGCCGAAAGTTCAAATTCGCACAAGCCTGAATGATCGACATTTGGATCGCGCTGCCTGGAGAAGGTAGATGCAGTGCGAGAATTACCTGGAAAACATGGAGCGAGCTTGCTGAAAGTTGTTGGTCCCACAAGGCCGAACGATTGGCATTTGAATCTCACTGCCTGGAGAAGGTGGGTGAAGCCTTAGGACTGCCTAGAAAACATGGTTACAGCGATAGGCCATGTTCACATAACGAATCTTTTAAATAAATTATGGCCGGTGTTGCAATTTGCAACAACGGCCATGGTTGATGCAAAAGATACGTTTGTATGTGAATGTATGGGATCCTTGTGGCCGCCACAAAAACTGATGTATCAGACCTAACAAGTCACACAATGGAGAGTGCAACCCCGGCCGCACTCTCCATTGTGTTCAATGGTAAATTGGGATGCGGGCGCACACGGATCCGCCCACATCCTAAATAAACAGAAATGAAGATCATCCGGCCGGTACTGCACTACACCGGCCGTTCTGTGGGGATTTCAATGCCAATCATTCGGGTTTGTGCGAATCCGAACTTTTGGCAAGTCCGCTCACCTAAACCACCAACAGGTTTGGCCAGTAGTAAAAGGTGTATAATGGCCTCCCAACTCTCCACTGACTGGTCATCTTGGGGGAGAAGGGTTTGGGCAGGATAAGCTGGTGCCAGAGCAATATGGTTGTGACTTACCCCTCACCACCCCATAGGAAACACATGAACCTTTGACCATGTTGAACAATTATGTTTATGGAGAAGTCAGGAGAGATAACTTATACTATACAATAGTTTATATTATACTTATGCTCCTATAAACCATAACAGGTAGTGGCTCATGGGTCACAAGGAACTATGGAAGCAAAGGGCAATTTTTAGGCTACACTAGTACAACCCAATGGGCTTTATACTGTGTTTTTCCAGAAATAAGTCTTACCTTAAAAATAAGATCTAGCTTCACTTTGCAGGTTCTTTTGGATTAGGCTTAAAATATAAGCCCTACTCCAAAAAATAAGCCCTAGTTATAGTCAGCTGACCAGATACCTGACACTGGGTGGCTGAGCAACAACCAATCAGTTCCAGACCTGTTATGCTCTGCCTCCACCTGCTCAAAACAAGCGGTGTGGTAAGAAGATGCACAGTAGGGGACATTGAATATGGGGGGGGTGGGCGACGTTACATGGGTTACGAATGCAATAAAAGATTGTGTTTGTGGCATTATATCACACATAACTACAGTATGTACCTAAACATTTAGATGTATAAGGTGCTGGGTGACAACCCTTAGGGGTACAACTATTGCTCTAATTTTCATAAAAACGCATTCATTTTCAGTCTGCATTGCCACTTACTAACGATGGGTTAAATCCAGATAAACTGAAATTTAGTCATATTATTAAAGAGATTATCCCACAATAAAAAGGTACCTTATATCCATAGGGGACAACTATGTGATCAATGGGGTTCCGACCAATAGAACTCCAACCAATCATGAGAATGGAGGTGAAACATCCTCTGAATTAACAGATTGCACCATGCACGCACAACCAATGTGGCTTCTGAACATTGCTAAGCTCTATCCTATGGATATGGGATAACATTTGATTATGGGATAACCCAATTTAAGGTCAGTTTCATATAAGTGTAATATGGCTCATATCCGTGTCCGTATTGATGATGGAAGACCTGTACTTGTATATATTAACACGGTGCCAATAAGCCGTTCAACCTTTTCCAGGTTTTTTAGACACAGGGCTAGGACAGTAGGTAAAAGAAATCCTAGACATTGGTACATCTTAAAGTGACTCTGTACCCACAATCTGACCCCACCCCCCCACCCCCCCACCAAACCACTTGTACCTTCGGAGCTGCTTTTAATCCAAGATCTGTCCTGGGGTCCGTTCGGCAGGTGATGCAGTTATTGTCCTAAAAAAACTTTAAAACTTGCAGCCCTGTGTCAAACTGGCGTGGCCTAGAGTGTGTGTGACTTAGGCTGACACAACCTCTCCATCCCTCCTCCCCGCCCTCCTCATCATTAGGAATGCCCAAGGCAGGTATTCTCCTATTTATCAGCTGTGTGAATACTACACATGGGCTGGATCGTTATGGCACCTGGGCAGTGTTCACTGCAGAGGAATAGGAAAAATCCTGTCAGGGCCATTCCTAATGATGAAGAGGGTGGGGAAGAGGGATAGAGAGGTGGTGCAGGCCTAGGGCACAGACACTCTAGGCCACGGCCATTTGGCACAGGGCTGCAAGTTTAAAAGTTGTTTTTTTAGGACAATAACTGCATCACCTGCCAAACGGACCCCAGGACAGATCCTGGATTAAAGACAACTACTAACTTGTACCAATTGAAGGTACAAGTGGTTTGTGGGAGACAGATTGTGGGTACAGAGTCGCTTTAACAAACAAAAAATGTTGAGCTACCTCTAGTATTACGATAGCAGAAACTGAGACTATAATTAACATTCTTCCTAATGTGAACTCACGTCTGACACTTGCAGTATACATACAATGCAAAACACAAATAAATAACCACACGCTCAAACTCTGCTTGTAAGAAAAGAGACAAGTAAACCTTCCCTCCTCACCACTTTGCTTTAAAAGCATGGCACCAGGTGGTCTAATGGCAGACTTTTAGTTACAATAAATAGCAAGTGTAGCAGAGGGATAAGTTGTCGAACCGCTTATCCGTACACTTAATATTATCTCCCATAATCAGAGACGCTCCTTTTAACACAGTAAGACCTCTTCAGTCTCAGCAATGATGTTATACTGGCAGAAATAATTTGGGAAGCAGTTCCAGACATACAATACAGCGAAGAGTATTTCTGTAGAAACAATAAGACCTTGTTCACAAATGTAGGAGATTCCGCACCGAAATCCTCATCGAATTTGACAGCAATCTGCCTCCCATGCGTGTAAATGGGATTTTTACAACCCCATTCACATGCAATTAAAAACTTCCAAGTGGATTTTTTAACATGCTACTAGAGATGAGCGAACCTCGAGCATGCTCGAGTCCATCCGAACCCGAACGTTTGGCATTTGATTAGTGGTAGTTGCTGAACTTGGATAAAGCCCTAAGACTATGTGGAAAACATGGATATATTCATTGGCTGTATCCATGTTTTCCAGACAACCTTAGAGCTTTATCCAAATTCAGCAGCCCCAGCTAATCAAATGCTGAACGTTTGGGTTCAGATGGACTCGAACCCGAACCCGGTTCGCTCATCTCTACATGCTACTTATCGCTACTCATCGGTTAGACCAATCTGACAATGGGGCTTATCCTTGAGTGGATATCCAGCGTTGTAAATAGAAATGCACATTAGATTTTTATCCGATCTATTAACATCAAGATTATTTTAGTACAAAAAAAACTCTTCGTAGGTCTTTATTAAAAAAACATAGCTTATTTTTCCTTGTACAGTCTCTACCGCATGTATTATGGGCTTTATGTTCTCTCTACACTAGTACTGCAAACTATCTTGTATCTGCTTCCCCTCTCTTTCTCCAAGGTCTCTTCTCCCCCTGTCCATTCTTAATGCTGGTGTGTAACCCCTTCCCTGCTGTTATTTTAAACACAGAGAGATAAGAAAGTCTATTTTAGGAACTTAACTCTCTATTAGCAGCAGGGCTGGACTGGGACTAAAAAGCAGCCCTGGCACATAAACCACCACTCCATCCCATATAAAATAACACCCCACTCCCCATAGATAAAAATATAAAAACAAAAACAAAAAGGATTCCCCCTTTAGGCTAACCCCTCCCACATAGCCAATCCCCCCTGCTGAAAACCCCACCCTCATGTAAACATCTCCCTGTAGTTAATCCACACTCCTGTAGGCATGCACATACTCACCTGGCTCCTGGGCCAGTCCACTTCTACTCCTCTAAGCACTGCAAGTTCACTCCTTCTGCGAGGGGGGCAACTGAAACCCTACCCCTGGGCCAGCCCTCCCCTACTAATGTGTACCAAAATAGCACATCACGAGAAATCTGACAAGTCCGACCCTAGGAGGGGATCAGCCTATCTGGCATTGCCAGAAATGCCAGATTGCCAGTCCGGCCCTAATTAACAAAAGTCAAATGATAGGAAATTTTTAATGAAGACTATTTAGAAAGTTGTTTCATTATGCAATCAGGAAATAAACCAATAATACAAAAAAAATCACTGCAAAGGTGTCCAGAGCCTTCAAAACATAGTCCAGTAAATCAAGTACCATTGGATTTTAAGTGAAAAGAAATTGTGGGCAAGCTGTCACTGCTATATTTATTAATCAAAGGTCACGCAAAAGGTCCATGAAACACTATAACTCAGCACTGTATTTATTTATTTTTTGTCCAACGCTTATCTCTGCATTTATCTATCTTCCGCCCCATAAGCCGAGCGCTGGTATTTTATGTAAATCTAAGAATTGTTTGATTCCAAATGTGCAAATACCACAAGCGGGAAAAGTAAATGCCAGCCTTTGATTTACCTGTAAATGTATGTTATGCGCAAGATAACCTACGAGTTTTGTTTATGACTGATTCATGGATCTGGTATCTCCAGCATTCATACTTAATATTGTTTATTGTAGTGCCATTTCTGCAGTCAATTACAGTGTCGTTAAAGGACACTTAAAGAGCAATCCTGGCCACAACTTCCATTAACATACAAACATTTCAACATTTTAAGTTAAGAAGTAAACATTTACAGAAATAGGATTTATCGATCGTATGTTTATAGTTTGAATGTCACAAATATTACGCTTTATAATAATAATAACTACAATAATAACAACAATAATAATAATACAAGAGGCTGTTTCTTTAAGCTCATTGTCGCCCTCTGTTGAGTAATGTATTTTTACGACTTTCCAAGAGGATTAGAGCAAAGACCCTGTTACACAGAGCGATCATCCGCCAAATCAGGCAGATAATGCTCCGTGTAATGAAGACAACAATCAGCCGAGGGGTAAACAATCGTTCTCTCATCCGCTGATTGCTGTCTTACAACTTATTGGCCGCTGGCACACAATGATCTGTGTAATAGCTAATGCAAAGCTGGATGTTTATTATAAGGGTACTTGGTATATAGTAAATAATAAAGAAGCTATACTTACCTGTACATGTTCCCCTGGTGTCCTCCTGCCTTGTTTCTGGGTCCCTCTGTGACCGTAGCTGTTGTGTTCGACAATAATATTATTATGCCGAACCTGCCTCTGCAGTGACAGCCCACTCAGCCCATCACTGATCAATACTGGGCAGCGCCAACGTTCGTGACAGGTTAGCAGGGATGCAGATACAAGGCAGGAGGACACCAGGAGAGCATGGAGAGGTAAGTATAGCTTCTTAATTATTTTCTATATATATCGAGTGCCCCTAACACAGCTCAATAACAACGTTTGTGCGATGATGTCTGTGCAGCCCCAAACACGCGATAATCTAGGCATTTGCTACAGGAAGTGATTGTCACTATTGAAGCCCATCATTTAACTGTAGTCCTGCCAATCATTCTATATTCTTTAGGTTGTAAGTACAACATTTACCTTATCCTGTCAACTATAAGGCATGTCTAGGAAAACTAATCAACTCTTTTTAGTCTTAAAGTAAAGTCCTATGTAGATGTCCACTAAAAGGGTTCACTGCTACTTCTTAGACGGTTCCCTTAACAATAAACTAATTACAAAGTGTGCAGGGTCCTCCTACTGAGATCCCTGGAGATCAGTTTTGATCTATGATTAAACCTGGTAGAACAAGTTAAAGGGGTTGTCCAGCGAAAATGTTATAAATGTCAGAAAGTTATAAAGATTTGTAATTTACTTCTACGTCAAAATGAAAATAAAACATTTCCTACATGACATATAGCAGCTGGTAAATATGGGAAGGCTTGAGATTTTTTTTTATAGAAAAAAATTACAAATCTTTATAACTTTCTGATATTAGTTGATTTGAAAGAAAAATATTTTCGCTAAATAACCCCTTTAAGTTGTCCTACAGCACCACCACAGGAGACATTGCTGTTGCTGTTAACTGATGTTCATCACCTGGACAGGACACTATTTTACTGCCCCCAAAAAGCTAAGAATTTTATAAAGAATATTGTAAAATTAAAAATATATATATATATTATTAAAAAATAACATTTACTTGTTTGTTGAATATGCCTTTATCAAAAATATATATAAAGGTACTTACTTAAATTATCTTCATCATCCATGCTACTCGCTCCAGGATTGATAAACTTGAATGGCACGATGAAGGTGGACAGCATGCTAATTTTTTCTATGGAAAAAAAGAAGTTTTTTTTTTAGAACATTATACAGATGTGTAAAACCTTCAAAGCTCTTATAGCTGGACAAGAAGCAGATTGTAAAACGTTATTACTTGATTAAAACAACCCCGACTGACTTTGCAGTGCTCTGTAATGGAAATACTGAATTCCTTTATATCAAAGTTTGTTTCTTATCAGCTCAGAGAAACTGAAGGGGAAAAAAGAAATATAAATATATATATATATATATATATATATATATATATATGTATATATATATATATATATATATATATATAGTAACACTTCCACCATCATTTTTTTTAACATTGTAACTCAATGATAGGACCACTCACTGCACTGGACTCCTAAGCATGAGCAATCTGAGATTTTACAAGTACATTCATTACAAGTTATACTGAACTATCTATCTATCTATCTATCTATCTCCAATCTATTTATCCATCTATCTCAATCTTTGTTTTCCTCTTTTTTTATTTATTGGTGCTGATTTTTATTTAACTTTTTAAACATGTAAATCCCATTTCATTTAGCCATTTCATATATTTTTCTGTCCTAGTCATAGACTCATGTTTCCTGGGAACAACCAACATCTTTCGATGCATATTGTCTATCTATCTATCTATCTATCTATCTATCTATCTATCTATCTATCTATCTATCCAGAATAAATGCAGCACTCCAAATGCAGATTCAGTGGTGCCAAGCGGTAAGTACCAGCGACCAAAGATACAGAACAATGTTCAAAAGTAGAGATACCGCAGCACTCAAAGGTAAGCTTCAAAACAACGGTTTGGGGAATAAACACATTGGGGGAGATTTATCAAAGGGTGTAAAATTTAGACTGGTGCAAACTGCCCCCAGCAACCAATCACAGCTCAGCTTTCCTTTCAGCACTGCCTAAAGCTGAGCTGTGATTGGTTGCTGTGGGTAGTTTGCACCAGTCTAAATTTTACATCCTTTGATAAATCTCCGCCATTGTTTTGAAGCTTACCTTTGAGTGCTGCGGTATTTCTACTTTTGGATATCTATCTATCTATCTATCTCCTATCTATCTATCTATCTATCTATCTATCTATCTATCTATCTATCTATCTATCTATCTATCTCCAATCTATCTATCTATCTCCAATCTATCTATCTCCAATCTATCTATCTATCTATCTATCTATCTATCTATCTATCTATCTCAATCTTTGTTTTCCTCTTTTTTTATTTATTGGTGCTGATTTTTATTTAACTTTTTAAACATGTAAATCCCATTTCATTTAGCCATTTCATATATTTTTCGGTCCCAGTCATAGACTCATGTTTCCTGAGAACAACCAACATCTTTTGCCATACTCTTTGTTGGATTTCCAATTTTAAGGGACTTCTCATCCTCTGTGTGTCATGATTCCATAATTATTTCCAGGGTTTATGTAACATTATCCGACCAAAAGTTTTCACTTTTGCTTGATGTGTTTATTTTATATTGTACATATTATATGCCAAACTGTGTGTCAAAAATGTGTGCATTGAGTATCCCACTGGTTTAATCGGGAATGGACACAGAAATAAATGGCACATTATGATTGATGACACATAATTCACATAGGGCATAGAACACAGTGCATCACTACTGCCTATGCCGTCACCATATAACTAATAGACATTAAATAATTATTAATATTAACTAGTGAAGACATTTTGCTGTAGTCACACTATATGTTTTCCCTATCATCATAATATATAATATTAATTTACGGAATATCTTCAAAGCGTCTCAAGACATTAGATGACAAGAAAGCACAGAGGAAAGACATCTGAATGATACAGGCTGCTGGAAACTGCTGTCCAAAGCACTTAATGAAGCAGAAAGCAGAGCAAGAAGAGGAACTGCATGCTACGGCTACAAGGGGAGATAAATTTAGGACACTCCATTTATACCACGATTTGGGTAAGGTCAGGAAATGAATAATGGGACTTCATGATGGTAACGTTGTCACACACAGAGCTGAATTAAGCTCTAGACGCTGCTATTTTTGGTCGCTATGTGATGTTTACCAAGTCGGACTTTACATTCGCTGCTCGGTGTTTTCTGGAAATTAAACCACATGTAATAAAATATTATAAGGATAAAATAGTGGAGGTCTGCTACACCTAACTAATATAAATGGAATCCACCCTCTTCGAGTGCACTACTATCCCAGCGCTAGCGGAATATAGATAAATAAATAAATGTACAAGTGTAGTAGGCTCTCAAGAAGCGGGTGACGTGTTGTAAAGAATATATGAAATATATAAAGATGTATATGTGTATATACACCTGTGTAGGTTATTCATAGACATTTATTACATCACTAAAATTTACATGGAGTGGTTGGTCTGTGTCTGAGTAGCCAAACATAACCATAAAAATCTACTCATAAATAGAACTTATGACAAATATTGATATAGATACAAAATTCATTACAATAAAAGGACAATAAAAACAAAAAATAAAAAATATATATGAAGAGCCTAGTGGCTTTGGCTGCGCCGGGCCCAGCGCAGACACAGATGTATTTTGTAATGTTTCCGAATCCCTGTATCGGATATGAGCTCGTATCACCGTTGTACAGTTGTCGTGATTGTATTTATGTCTCGACAAGATAGTCTTTCCTTTGGGTCTTACACATTTAGTGAGGCTTAGAAGTGGGTAGCTCTTACTGATCTCGTATCATAAAAATAGTTGAGATGTGAGCAGCAAACCCCGTGGTCATATGAGGTTCATTGGATACAGACAGTAACTATATAGATAAACAAGTATGAGTCAAACTAGTGGTGGTGGAATAATCCACCTCTCACCCTGTTGTTGGTAGCTCGCACGATCAAGTGCGGTACTGCAGCGGTAGTCCGTGCATGGGTCTGTTCGGCCTCTTTGGGATCTGTACAGACGGGGTCTGATCTGGCACAGTGTGCTGTCTTGTATGGGGTAATCTCTGAGCCGTTGTGGCGTCCGCATGTACGTGAGCGCGCGCTCTTTCCAACTGCTATTGAATTGAATGCCCGGGGGGATACGGCTCCTGTTCGGCCACTAGGCTCTTCATATATATTTTTTTATTTTTTGTTTTTATTGTCCTTTTATTGTAATGAATTTTGTATCTATATCAATATTTGTCATAAGTTCTATTTATGAGTAGATTTTTATGGTTATGTTTGGCTACTCAGACACAGACCAACCACTCCATGTAAATTTTAGTGATGTAATAAATGTCTATGAATAACCTACACAGGTGTATATACACATATACATCTTTATATATTTCATATAGTCTTTACAACACGTCACCCACTTCTTGAGAGTCTACTACACTTGTACATTAATAAAATATTATACTTACTTGCATTTCACGTCATAATTTGCAAAATATACTAATTTGTTTTGAAAGATTAACATCCTTTAAGATATTTTTGAAACAATTTTTGGAAATTAAATCATCAATGTAGCCCACATTGGTCAAAGTGGGAAACCTCATTATTTTAGATGTTAGTTCAGGTATGTTTCTAATGGATATGTGTCTCCTGGATGTGGCTCCTACCTCTGGGACACATACCTATCTTCAGATTGAGGGCTCCCCAGTCCCCTTTGGACTGTTTATGGCCACACAAGGTGGTCGTAAAGCTGAAAACAGCTGCATGCCGCAAGTTATACAATTTGCATAGGTACTATTGATCTTTACAGGAGCTGAGCATATGGTGGAAGCTAGTGAGCTATGCTTTTTATATACTTCCCAAAGTTACTAAAACATTGTAGCTTGTCAGCTAAAAAAACCCCCACCACTTTTGTCTCCAGTTCAGGGGTGGTTTGCAATTAAAAGGGTATTCCAAGACAAAATAACTTGCCCTCTATCCACAGGATAGAGGACAAGTAAGAGATCGCGGGGGGATCAAACCTCTGTACCACCCAGCGACCTCTTTATTGACCCCCACTGTTTCTTTGTTTTGAATACAGCCGCAGGTAAGTGACCGGCTGCTTTATTCAGCCGGTCACATCAGAAAAAGACGAGCGTTGTATTCTCTTTCTGGTGGCTCTATTCATTCTCTATGGAGGTGCCGGAGAGCCAAGTACAGCACTGAGCTCTTTCCGACGGCTTCATAGAAATGAATATCATTGGTCCTGTGCTGTACCCTTGGCTCTATTAACAATAAAGGAGCCTCGGGCCGACAGGGGGATTGCCGGGTGTACGTGCTGAGGTCGCCATAAACACCCCCCCCCCCGCTATCCCTTACTTGTCCCCTATCCTGTTCTTTTCTCTTGGATTAGCCCTTTAAGCGCTATTCACTTCAATGGAATGGACACAAACTGTAGACGAGAGTTTCTAATGCTGGATAACCCATTTAAATTAAATGGAAGTTATGTCGATTGCGTATGTACATAGAACAGTGGGAGTCCCATAGCAAGTATCTTCTTAATTTTTCTTAATGCCCTACCATAGTAGGACTACAGGACTTGCTGCTACCTTTCCCACATCTAGAGAAGGGAAGGACCTGCTTGCCATCAGAGTTGTAATTGTCGAAAGAAGAAACCAAACATTGGGGAATGAGGGATGAGCGATAGTCTGAGCTGGACTGAGGACCCCACATCCTCTACTTTAGCTGCCTGTGCCATAGACCTGTACATACACTGTATTCCTCTGATAAGTCTTCTATATAAAAAGAAAGAGGCAGGTGTAGAGCCACAGATTGGGCAATCCAAGTGTGTACGAATGAGCACCAAATTGTGCTAGTGCCTTATACATCTTTTTGGATGCTTTGGCCTTGAGAAATCATTACTCCTGGGCCTTATGAGGGATGGAAAAATTTCCTATCATTGTCTATGTTCACACACCGTCAAATTGAGGGACATTTTAATTGGACGACCGTTATTTAACGGAAAATTATTTTAAAATAACGGCCATTACTATACTAATAACAGACATTATTTGCCGTTAAATGATGGCTGTCCAATAAAAACAGCCATAATTTTGATGGTGTGTGAACCTAGCCTAGCAATGCTTCTTTTCATTTTAAGTCACATATAAATCTGCTATTTCAATGTCCGTGTGGACATGTTTTTTAGTTGCAGGTAAATTACTAGCAGAAAAAACTCAAATTTATGTCACCACTACAATCCCAATAACTCATTATATACCATATATCAACAAATGATTTATATTTACCCTCCAGGATACAAAGCTGCAGGTTCATGATTTCACAGACTGTATACATTGAATATTAAATTAAAAGCATCATTCATTTTTTTTACAATGTGAAAAAGAAAAAAACTTGCATGTAGGATACCATTAAAGTGGAATAACACACTTTCATCTTGGCTTGTATGGATGTAAAAAAGGTACAAGAAAAACATTTCAATGAAAAAAAAAATGACATATGTAATGGTCTATCGAAACGTTGCTTTATTCTCAATTTACAGGTTAGAAAGCTGTTTATTACCTGTAAATTTAAAATCTTTATGCCAAGGAAATAAAATATAATAATCATAATAATAATAATAATCACAATAATAATAATAATAATAATAATAATAATAATAATAATATTGAGGTGGGGGTATTAAGGATACTTTTCTAGAATGCAATTTTAAAGGGGTAAATCTAAGGGCTCCATCCTATACTTGAAGGTTGAAAGGTGCAACTCATAGTATATACAGTATATAGAATACATTAATAAGCTTTTTATTTTAGTGATTTTAAAAAATGATTATTGTGCACAGTGCTGCACTATAAGCATTTTTCATATATTCCAACTGTAGGAAAGAACACATTTGTGTTTAAGTGTGTCTATCTTCGTGTTGTGTGTAAGTGAGAGCAAGAGTAATAGAATGTAGTAACCATGGGCCCCAATGCAAACACTTGTATCATATATGATGTTGTATATTTATATACAGCATCATATATATACTTCTTTACACTTCCTTTTGTTCATGTCCAGATTAATTTCCACAAGAGGTGAAGAGTCAGTGGGGACCCCTGTAGACTAAAGTACCTGTCTGGGCCTAAAGCTGAAGGTCCATGCTAATCTTGCCGATATATATATACATATATATATATATATATATATATATATATATATGATGAGTAAAACCAATCTATATAATAAAGACTGATGAGCTGATGAGCTATCCACAGATTACTTAATCAGAAACTGGTCGTAGTAGTTGGAAATTGGAGCAAGTGAGTAAAAGATTGTTCTCAATTTTAGCCTAGCTTGTGCTAAGTTTAGTGAATGGATTTGTGTTGTGACTCAACTGTGGTAGCTGCAACTGTGATCCTATAAAGCCAAGAAATCTATCTCTGATGTACTTCATGTGACTGACGGGTAACAGTAATGTTAATAGGTTAGGTTCACACTAAGTAAAAAAAAAAAAAGAAAAAAGGTGACCACTTTTTCTTTTAAAAATTATGTCCATTATTGCCATATTTTAATTTACTTCACGGCAGTGCATTGATGTCAATAGAATGACGTCCGCCCAGCGCACATAGTTGTTGTTTGCACGGCTTCAAAATAATGACCATGACAATTATACACGGACATCTTTTGTAAACAACGGACATTATTTTTTAGTTGTTCGCACACAGTTTTTCTTTTTTTACCATCTTTACAAGACATACCCAAAGGTCAATCAGTCCACGTAAACTATGATGGGCTGATGGACTCTCTGGGACAATGCTGACCTTTGTTAGTACTTTTTTTTGTTCACTGCATTGTACGGGCCCCATTCTGGGAGTATCCCATCCATTGTTACAGTCAGCCTTTGCAGTCCCTACAGTCCTGGAAGTACGCCAGTAAACCTGGATAAAGAGAAGACTACCTATCCGGCTTTTGTATCTCAACGTACCCCAGATTTGGTCAGGTGTGATACGCACAAAGCTTAAGGGGCAAATAAAGGAACAGTATTGCATCTATCTTTCTTCTTATATACGTGAGGTAATACACAAGGCACCTGGGCCTTTTTTCTTATACATTTAATTAGGGATGGTCCGAACCGAGTTCGGTTCGGGTTCGTACAAACCCGAACCCTCGGTAATGATTCCCGCTGTCTGCCCGCTCCGTGCAGTGGGCGGATCCAGCGGGAGGACCGCCTGGAAAACTGGGATACAGCCATAGCCATAGGCTGTATCCCAGTTTTCCAGGCGTTCCTCCCGCTGTATCCGCCCGCTCCACAGAGCGGGCAGACAGCAGGAAATCTGCTGCCGAGCGCTCGGCAGGTTCGGACCATCCCTACATTTAATTCATATAAAAACGGAAGTGTTCCAAATTACAACCCGGAAATGTTCACAATGCTTTTGCTCAGCAATATATTTATCACGATATTGATGGAAATGATTGAACAATAATAAAATGAAGCAATGAACATTTATTATTGGGAAAATTATATTAACAGAAAGAAAATAATCCGACACAAGGCCCATCTGCCATTCTGTAAATAACTACCCCTGACATGTACAAATGTACGACTTCTGGCATTCCCATTGTGCATGCTGTAAAATATAGTTTGGCTGTTTTTATCCAATAGATGTGTTGTCGTCGGGATGAATTCTATTTAACGCCGAATGATTTCGGGTCTGAAGTGCCGCTAGACATTGGTAGTCATAACTCCTTCACTCACACTATCATGAGACGAGGGTTGACTGATTAATCAGATAAAACCGTCTGCGCGATGAAGGATTAGCTGCTGGGAAGAGGATGAGCAGGAAAAAATAGAAAGGAGCCTCTTGTTGCGATAGAACGTGAAGCTGCAATAAAATGTATCAAGTACTTCACATGCGCCTCATTGCTAGAATTATTCTTCTACCTTTCTTGTTAAGGCTTTGATTTAACCTATGGATACCCACAACGAAAGCGAGAAACGCATTATTGAACGTCTAGTTTTCAGTTGATTTAATAAAATATAATACAAACAGATATTAATCTGTATGTTTATGTGGATGCGTTATCTATATTCATTAGACTTTCAAAAATATTGATAAATAAATGATATGCCACCAGAGATGAGGAAAGCATATCTGGCAAATCGTGCTGTCAATTGGCTTTATTCCGTGAAGCAAATTCCCGACAATTTGTTAATAAAACAAAAACAAAATGGCGGCCACACATGCTGTCGGGAGCTTCATTGGGAGGGAGAAAGGATTAACCATAATGCATAGCGCCCGTCCAATCAGCTGCAGGCCCCTCTGTGATGTCAGCACCTCCCCCTCTATATAAGGAGGTTCAGTAACGGAGGCGGCCAGTTGGCTTTGTGTGGAGGAGAAAGCAGGATGGCAGCAGGCAGTTATAGCAGAGCAGGGAGAGACTAACAGAGGGATATAGGGACAGAGAGGAATGGCGGAAATTGTATGAGTGACTGGCTGATTGACATTTTTTTTAATTGAAATTTTCCGATTTATGACACTTTTACAACAACATGCTTTAACAAATTGGCCCTTCAGTAATAGTCCCAGTACTATATAGATTTGTAATTTACATTCTATTTAAAAATCTCAAGTCTTCCCATACTTATTAGCTGCTGTATATCATGCAGGAAATGTTGTTTTATTTTTAGTCTGACACAGTGCTCTCTGCTGACATCTCTGGCCGAGACAGGAACTCTGTCTCGGTTTTCTATAAGTCCCCATAGAAAACGTCTCCTGCTCTGGACAGTTCCTGTCTCGGCCAGAGATGTCAGCAGAGAGCACTGTGTTGGACTGAAAATAAAACAACATTTCCTGCATGACATAACAGCAGCTAATAAGTATGGGAAGACTTGAGATTTTTTAATAGAAGGAAATTACAAATCAATATAACTTTCTAACACCAGTTGATTTGAAAGACAAAAGGTTTTAGCTGGACAACCCCTTAAGGCTGGGTTCACACTACGTATATATTTCAGTCAGTATTGTGGTCCTCATATTGCAACCAAAACCAGGAGTGGATTAAAAACACAGAAAGGCTCTGTTCACACAATGTTGAAATTGAGTGGATGGCCGCCATATAACAGTAAATAAATGACATTATTTCAATACAACAGCCGTTGTTCTAAAATAACAGCAAATATTTGCCATTAAATGGCGGCCATCCACTTAATTTCAACATTGTGTGAACAGAGCCTTTCTGTGTTTTTAATCCACTCCTGGTTTTGGTTGCAATACTGACTGAAATCCATTTTGGCTCATTGCTAAAAGTCCTCATTATGTGAATCTTCTCTACTATCCTTCTTTATTACCTATTGTCCTAAAAAGTATTTTAAAATAAATCAAATAGATAAATGTTGAATTATCAGGTCAGGCATAAGCAGTCAACTTTGAAGAGTCATGAATTCGACCCACAAACGCACCTTTGACTGTAATAACATTTTCTGATCATTACAACGTCTTAAAAGTCACCAACTTGAATGTGACTTCAACTATTTGAAATAAAAAAGAGGTCACATCCTTTTTTTATTTTTTTTTGCATTTTTTTTTTTATAAAAGTCTTTTAAATTATCATCTTTTTAAATTTAGACGTGCAAGACAGAATTTCTAATACTGAATAATTGGTAATACTAAGGGGGAAATGCAAATGATTCTTTTAGAGAATTGAGAAATGATTAATTAAAGTAAAGCTGATAGGATAATAAAGATTTAGGGGCAGATGCTTTAAGAGCCAGCTTTTTTTGCACATCTGTAATTTTATATCCCACTCCGGTTCACGTCGCTGGATTCATCAAGAGGCACACGACAAATTTTTGGCAAAGCACGGTGGAAATTTTGATAAATTTGGGGCACAGGGAGGACAAGCCTCCCCACTAGCAATGTCATGCTCCCTCCCCCTCTCTTCCTGCATGGTGAAAAGGATGCAAAAAAACCCTCTGTTTTTGCGCAAGGTAAGTCCTTGCACAAAAATTTGCGACTTATTGCTTATTTTGCATCTTCCCCTTAATTGGAAAATTGAGCTTCTTGTCCTACCTCCAAATATTCTATAAAGATGGGGCAACATGTGTCACATGATAAGCTGCGACAATAACATCATAGGCGGTAGATAATGCATGCATCTTTTGTAGGTAAAGGGAACCTAGGTATTTTTTGGTGCATCTATAGGATATGCCATTAATGCTGGGTGATGCAACTACCTCCTCTATGTCCCTCACTTGTTGGCAGGTCTACTGACCCTCACTTACAAACTCCTGTGAACCACATTCTTAATACACTCGATAGGTTCTTTTCTAATGTGGGGGTCTTATTGTGGAGCCCACACAAATGAGGCATTTATAGCATATTATGTGGATGTGCCATATAGGTCTAAGAGGGAATTAAAGCGAAGTCCAGGGGTGCAATGATTTCTTTGAAAAAGCAGGGGCGGGGGGGGGGGGCATAATAACAAATACTCATCTGTTCCAATGCCTAACCAGCACCTGATTGCCACTCCAGGACTCCTGCAATGCTCTGGGATCTTCTTCTCAGGTGATTGACAGCCCATTCAGCCAGTAAACGACTGGTCGTCTTGTCGTCTCAGGGGCAAATGCCTTCCTGCGGGCATTTCACTGGCACGGGGAGCGGTGAGTAGTGCTTGGTTATTATCTCCCCCCTTGCCACTGCTGTCAGACAGTTTTCTAAAATAACCGAACTTCCCCTTTAAATATCCACAGGATAGAGGATAAATATCAGATCATAGGCAGTCTGGTCTCTTGGACCCCCTGCATTCTCCAGAATTGGGTTGAGTGTTTTGGTATGAATGAAGTACTAAGTTGTGCATGCATGCCATCCCTACATTCTAGATACTAGATATCCAAGTACAGCACTCACCTACCTATGGCGGCTCCCATACAGAATAAATGGAGTGTCACCGACCCAATCCTCCATTCATAGCAAATACCCAAGTCCTGTTTTGGAGATGGCATGTGGTCCCAGTGGTCAGACTGGCCACCAATCTGACACTTATCCTCTATCCTGTCTATAGGGAAGAAATCATTTAACCTTTGAAATGGCAAACTAGAAAGCAGCCACGAACAAACATCAAAAACCTTGATAACTGACTAAAATGGCTTAAGACAAACCGGAGGCTGCAGACGACCGCCGACATACTGTAGCCCCTAAACGTACAAAACGAATAAGTGTAAAACATGGTTACAGCTGCTATTTAGCACCATAAAAGAAAAAAAAATAAATAAGAAGAAGCGAGACTGAAAAATCGTCTTATCCCATGGATGTCCCAGTTTCATGGAAAAACCTTCTTACAGCATGCCCTATAGTGACAACATGCATATGGGTCTGAAATAAGCTAACAAAGAAAACAGGCAGCACTTAACATTGACAGGCACTGATATCGTTTCAAACAATAGCTGTTTTGCATTTCTCTTAATGTGCGCCATTACTAATTCTGTCGGAAATAGATCATTTTAAATGAACAACAACAATTAGGCAGATGGCCACTGACGATTTGCCAAAATGGAATTAGTTATGTTTAACAGAATCTCTTTACATCTTAAATTCTAATTGCTATTCACAAGCTTCTTCGTGTCCCTTGGAATTGTTGAAAATTAATATATTGCCGGTTACACAATAGAATAGTGATAATTGCTCATCACAGTTGACACTTTGCAAGAAATGTATTGAATGGAAATCAGACTGCTGGGTAGTTTAAGAAAATCTTGCACTTTGTTTCCAATGCAGAACGGGATGCAAGAGAAACTTTTCAATTATTATTCTACCGCGAATGCTCAGATTAAAGAGCCGATGAACGTGGAATTGTTTGGTTTGAAATCAAAATATTTTTTAAGTTATGTTGCGAGTTTCTTTACAACTAGTTTGAAGCTATGAGGTTATGTTGACATCTAACAGACTTTGGTTAGTATATGCCTAGTGGGGCTCACAATTTAAAGGGAATGTGTCATCAGAAGTTATCAGAAATATGGTAAACAAATTTTTAGGACTTTTTGGTAAAATTGGTTCTAATTTTCCTATTTTCTTTGTATATTATAAAATAATCCTGAGGGGGGGGGGGGGGGGGGGGAAATGTACAGAATGTCTCACATATAGATTATTTTGTCTTCAGCAGAAAGCATCAGCTCAGAACTGGGGAAAGGGGACTGAATAATAAGTATGGAAGGAATTGTTAGTCTCACCATAGGCAGCAACATGTGAAAAGTTAAGTTTGAGTAGAATTGTTGGGATGGGAGGTATGAGACAAGACTAGACAGTGGGCCCTGAAGGTGAACCCACCAACTGTCCCTACCTACTTGCCTCAGTCGGCCCTAGGCGGCCACGGAAAACAACGAAGACATGCCCTACACCTAATAAGTGTAACACTGAACAAGACAGACAGACAAACACAATATGGGAGAGTCGACAAGCCAGGTCAGAACCAAACTGACAATGCAGTACAAAATCAGCGATCAAGCGGATAGTCAAAAAGTCAATCGGGAGGTCAGGTAACGAGTCAAGCAAACAGAGGGATTAGGAACAGAGATCGCAGGAGTACACAGGGGGAGCTGGGATCAGGGTATGAAACATAATTGCCAGCAGGGAATGAATGGCTCTTTTTTCAATTATGAGGATCAAGAGCCCGGTCCGGATCTCTATTGGACCAGCGCTCTGATCCTCAAGGTTCCGGACAGGTAGAGGCATATGTCAATCAAAAAACACTGCTCAGCTGCAGCGAACGAGGCTAGCAGTGAGCAGTGTAACTCCTGCATTGCCAGGAGGCGGAAATTTAAGTAGTTGTGTCACACAAAAAGTAAAAACAGGCCCAGTTCACACCAGGCTCACTGCACATTCCTGTCAGGAATGCCCTTTTAATATGGAAAAACCTTATAATTAGTTCTCAGGCGGAAAAAAAATCACTGGAAAATAATCCCTTTAAATTAACCAATGTGCATGTAAAATAATATATATATATATATATATATATATATATATATATATATATATATATATTCAACTTAACAGTAAACAGTAAAACATTTGAAGCTCCACTGTATATACGGCAGACAATACAAACATCAGGAAAGGTTTAATATATATTTATGAATGTTAGAAAATGATCTATCATATCAGAGCGCTGTACATCTCAGCTGTCATTTCCCTTTAATAGCTGGGAAATGGAATTGTTGCTCCCCTCTTACAACATGAAAAGAAACAAGTGCTTCTACAGACATGTGTAAATGAAAGTAAATTATAATAGCTGAATAAAGAGCCATGAGCAATTCACAGCTTTGTTTTTTTTGTTTTTTTCCCTCTCTCCCCGATCCGTCGTATTATGTGGCTGAACGGAAGGAAAGATGATGGAATTTTATTACTTGCTTAACAATATAAATGTAAACAGGCATTTATAATGGGGCGGCTTAGCAGCTGTACTTCCTCCTTATAACAATAATGGCCCACTCAGCTCCTTTCAAATAAAAGGCCATTTCCAAAATGAAAACCCATTACATTTGCGAAGTATTTTTTTTTTTTTTTTTTATTACATCTTCAGAACAGTAGAGTGAGTAATAAGGTACAATGCGCTGACTGCCTGCTTTCTGTTCTATGGGCGAATCCTCTATGCATGCTCTTCTCTATTAGGTTTTACTAAAAATCAATCCAAAATCTTGTTGAGCCTAGTCAAATTAGATCAACGATGACTTAATTTAGTTTGCGCAATATTCTGCCCTCAGACAAGTACAGAATACAATACGGAGACTTATTAAGGTTCTCTATGAACCTTTACTAAGGATAACACTTTAAAATGGATTTTCCAAGTCATCTGTTTCTGCTCTGTGTTGAAAACACCCATTATAAAGAATTTAATTTTACGACTCTCCGCCGTCTTTCCAGCTCATAAGGATGAGTGCCGTATAATCCCATCAAACACAACATTTTTCCTGTCTGCCCGTTACAACAAATATGTCTATGAGTAGTGATAATAAAATTCACAATTCCCTCCCGTTGCTGTTGAAATGATATTTATTGTACATTTATTGTTTTTCGCAATCTCATCAGCCGGCTTTCTATATCGTCTGACTTGGCAAAAGTTGCCTACATGCTGCTTTTTGTAAAGGAGAAAATTACGTTTGTGGGCAGACGTGTTTGGGCATTCAGGTAGTTTTTCTTCTTAAAAGGAGATAAAGTAAATAAATACATCTGTACGGACTTTAAAGGGTTTGTTTGGTGGGATGATTTAATTTTTAAACGGGTCAGACTGGGTTAAAAAATAAGAGAACAATTACTTATACCACCCTGCCCCGATCTCCTACATGTTGTTCTGATGCTTACCAGGTGCCCACTGATCTCTGAACACACAGGAAATGCCCACTCAGCCTACAGCTATGTTCACACAATGTACTATTTTTTAAAAGAGCAGCCGCTGTTTTCAATAAAATAGTGGCCATTCTTTTCAGCCTGGGGACATTGCATTGAAATCAATGCATGCCACCCCTTCCATGCATCCGCTGCTCCGATTTAATTTAATTTAATTATTAATCTTCCATGCACACAGATGCAGTCTGTTCATCATTGGTGTGTATGAAAATCAATGATTAATTGATTTCCAGACAAACCCTGAATGGGCTGTTTGGAAATAAATATTCCTGCCGTTGTTTGCTCATCATAACAATGGTGGTTGCTAAGCAACTGCCATTGTTATGCTGTGTGTGAACATAGTCTATCTCTATGGGTCATCGTAGAAGCCACCAATTGGACAGACAAGTCTTTCCTGTGTGTCAAAATAGGATCAGGAAAAGAATAGAGATGAGCGAATCGGCCATCTAAACAATGCAAAGTGCTCCGTTATCTCAGCAATCTGCTTATCAGTTGCCTGCCTTTCAATTCTGCTACGCTCTGGCTTCACCCTGGGTGTCAGGAAAAGCTTGATCCAGTCCTAGGAAACTGGAAGAAGTTTCCCAGGACTGGATCCAGCTTTTCTGGGCACCCAGGGTGGAATGGAAGGGTTGAAAGAACAGAGTTGAAAGCCAGGTGGCTGAAAAGTAAATTGTCGGGATAACAAAGCACTTCGCTTTGTTTAGAGGGGCGATTCGCTCATCCCTAGAAGTAAATATCAGCAGGGACTTGGTGAACATGACAATAGCAATGACCAGGGATCGTAGAAGTGAGTAATGCTTTTTAGTGTTGATCTAGCACTAAAATGCTCAAGTGCTTGTTACCAAAGTAACCAACCCAATTGAAATCAACAGGAGGCTCGACAAGGTGCCAGGTGGCTCCTGCTTAAAAGAGCAGAGAGTGTCTGGTTCACCTTCAAGGGATGTGTAAACTAAATGTTCAAATATTAGAACAAAAACAAATTGTAGTACGTTAATGCAAGGCACATTAGAACTCCGGTGGTATGCCATCAATTAACAAGATACCACAAGATTTCTAATGTGTCTTTAAGTAACCTATTGTATTTTTTTGTTGAAATAGTATATCAATTGACAGCATACCACTGGAGTTCTAATGTATCTTGTAGTAACACAAGCACCACTAGCTACTCAGTCGACACTAACGCCTTTTTAGTATTTTTTTTAACCCAGTCTTACCCCTTTCTAAAAAAAAAAAAGCCAGATAACCACTTTAAAGGGGTAGTGCGGCGCTAAAAATTTATTCACAGAATAACACACATTACAAAGTTATACAACTTTGTAATGTATGTTATGTCTGTGAATTGCCCCCTTCCCCCCCCCGCACGTGTATCCGGAAGTGTGGTGCATTATACATTACCTGATCCGTGTCGAGAGCCGTCCACCATTTTGTGCCAAACGTCATCTTCGGACGGACGGCCGAATCCTTGCCGCCGTCCCCCCTCCGCCGCATCGCAACTGTGCTCAGCCGCGACTGGGTGAGCACAGTTATGCTCAGCCAATCGCGGATGAGCACAGTTGTGACGCGGAGGAGGGGGGGCGGCGGCAAGAATTCGGCCGTACGTCCGAAGATGACGTTTTCATTTTTTCAGTTTTTATTCAATTTGTCAACAGAAACTAAAATAAATATATGTATAAGCTTAATGCACACACACATAATGAGCTGATTTTTCTTTTCTACTTATATAAATTACTAAATTACAAATTAGAGTAAAAATGACATAAATAAAAATGTAATCATTTACACCTACAATGCTCACCGCTACTTCAGTCTAGGCATATTCACTAATTCATGAATAATATCAGGGAAGCCCTACAGTATATCAGCCGCGCACTAGTATGGAACTATTAGTTTACCTTTTTTTTTTCTATGAGAATTGTATCTGGTGTACAATTCCTTTTTATGTAAATGATAGTACTGTGATATTCTTTACTCCAGTAATTGTCTGTGCAGTCAGGTACCATATAATCACCATTAGTGTCATGTTATGACATCTAGAATAGCTTCCTGTTGACAAGGGTAAACATATACTCCTATCATGATTACAGACATTTTTCTCACGTCACTCTATATCTTCAGGTAAAATTTCTGTCTTTTAATGTACTTATTATACAGTAGGACAAGAAGAAGGCGACGCTTTGACTGTAAGATGGTTTATCTCCTATAATGAGAACTGTTAGATTTCTATGCAGCCCTAAGCAAGAAGCTAGGGATTAGTAAGTGAATGTATACTTATAATACAGTACAGAACTCGTTACTCAATGGTTTATTGTATTGAACTCATTGGAATATTATGACTATCTTTATTGTGCACCACAGTTTGGAAAAATCACAAAACACAGCCAAATATGAAATATGACCAGGGTATTGACCTCCAGAAAAACTACATTGTTAAAAAAAAAAAGTCCGGCCATTTTTAAAATCTTGTAGCCAGCAGGGGCAGGGGGGAACTTGATCAAGAGTATCAACTTACCTCTTCCCGTGCCCGCGGGGAGCGGTGGGGCTGGCTTTAGGACCCCTGCCGGGCTCTGGGATCTCAGGCGCTAAAACGTCATGACCTGTGCGGAACACCGCTCCAGTCACTGATTGGCTCAGCGGCCAGTCCATCAGCCGGGACAGGCATTTCCCCCCAAGTCATGACATCATCACAACTCGGGGGAAAATGCCTTCTGGCAGGGGTCCTGAGGCCGCTCCCTCCACTCAACGCGGTCACAGGGAGAGGTAAGTTTATAATCCTGATCAAATTCCCCCCTGCCAGTTGGCTGCCAGATTTAAAAACTTCTCCTTTAGGTCAAATTATTATGACCACCTCCTGCTTTTGACGTCAGCATCGCATAGCTCATGAAAGAAGTCACTTGTCATTAACTGGATTGGTGGGTATATAAGGTTTGAAATAGGCAGTTTGCACATATATCCCTCAATGCTGTCATGTGTAAAGGGGTGCTTTACAAAATGGGATTATTATTGGTTTTCGAGCCAAGGGGACAACATTGAAACTGCACAATTTGTAAACTGATCGCTTGCTGCTTTGGTGAAAGTGTATTGTAGGTGGGCAAATGGTCCCATTGTGAATTAGCAACAAGTAAAATGTGGAGCACCATATGCAAAGGTGCATGAGGGTGAACCGATATGCTACAGTGGACTAGTTCACTGGCAAATAAACCATAGACCAGACGTGTCAAACTCAGGCCCTCCAGCTGTTTTAAAACTACAATTCTCATCATGCCTGGACAGCCAAAGCTAAAGCTTTGGCTGGCCAGGCATGATGGGACTTGTAGTTTTTCAACAGCTGGAGGGCCTGAGTTTGACATCCCTGCCATAGACCTTCAAGATACAGTATGTGTCTAAAACAACCATTCAGCGACTACTACTACATATGGTCAATGCATGTAGGTATCAATTTTCATGGTAGTATCGGAATTGGACCCCCACTGATTGGCAAAGGGTTGCCTCCTCCAAGTTTTTTGACTTTGTTGAATGGATGGACGTTAACCTGTAAGGAGAAGGAACACCCTGCAACAACAGAGGAACACAAGATGGTGGTGGCAGTGTTATGGTCACTCATCTATATGGAAGGCACTCTCAACAGAATAGGGTATTATTTCCCACATACCTTCCAGCAGCTATGGGATGTACTGCTTTCAGCATGGCTCCAGGTACCTGTGACAGTCTACCAGAACCTTACTGAGTCACTTCTACCACATGGAGATATCTTTATCTAGAGCCTTCTTATCTCCAAGAGCTCAATAGCAATTATAGGGACAGTTTCTATGGCAGGTATACCCTTGTGAGTCAAAACATTATTAATAACTAGATCTATAACCAAACTTTAATGGGAACCTAGTGCATTGAAAATACAGCTCAATTGGCTCAAGTTATGAAAACATTGCTCATTCTGGGCTAGGTAGTCAAGTGGGTGGTCCTAGTCAGTGATTGACAGCTGTCTATTTAAACACATACACAACTATATGTTAATCACCAATTAGGACTGCCCAAATAACTACTACATATTCAAGATTTAGGAATGTCCGCGTTAATACATAATAAGCTATCCTGGAATGTTTCCCTTGGCTCCTCCTCTATGATGCCTACAGATTGGACTGCATTTTTTGAATGTGACAGGTCCCCTTTAAAGAAATAAAAAAAAACAAGAATACATAGGTGTACAATTTAGGAAACAATAGACTCCAGCCATCTACACACAACTCAGAATACAGTCTATTCCCTAGCCTAGCATGATGTCTTCCATGTTGTTGTGTCAGGATTCAAACCATGTCTATTATATATCTACCACTCCCAAAGATTGGATCACTTGACAAATTTGACATTGATTATGCATGGTAATTTAACCAAGGCCACTAAATATTACATCGCAGTGTCTTTCCTTGTTAGCAGCTGCCATGATGGTAAGCTCTAAGCTCGCGGACAAGCTCCTGGGTGATTTAGCATACTGATTTGCAACTGGCACTGTCATTGTTCTTGTCACAGCCCTGATTACTGTGGCAGGAACATTTTGTCTACTATTTTATTCATATTACTTCTCGAAACTCCTCATGTCCCCTCCTTTAATCTCGAGAAGACATCTTCAGTCAGCTATGTGTAAACATCCTGCTCAACACATGCATCGACTGTGTTCTTTTCAAGTTCAAGATGTAATTGATTTAAAATGTTGTGAAAAGAACACCTTTTAAGTAACAATGTTTACCGAGAGATGGAGAAAAAAAAGTGTGTTCTTAAGAAAGGTGAAATCACAATTCGCTCCTTTTTTTTCTCCTTACTTGAAATGTGGTAATCAGCACTAGCAACCCATAATTCAGCTAAAGAGTCTTCAGGCAAATCTCAGCGACGGCTCAGTGGTACAGCCTTCTAGCAGGTTATTACCACGGCACATTATAAAATACAGCATGACCTAAAATATACACTGTAAAAAGGAAGACAAAACCATCCAGCTTCACTGTCATCACAGAGTCCTTAGTATTTACGAGTAGTGTTGAGCGGACTTAGGGAAATTGTTGGGGTTCGTCAACTTCTCCAAATCTGAACACCCAGCATTTGGTTCCTGGTATCTGAAGAAGTTGGATGCAACTTGGTGGAATCCAACTTCTCCAGATGTCAGGAATTAAATGTTGATCGCTTGGATTCAGAGAGGTTGCCGAACCCAGTTTCCTCAAGCTTCAACTAGAGATGATTCGCGAAACTAGAGATGAGAGAACTTACATTAAGTTGGCGTTTGTACAAACCTGGATGATAAGTATTTAAATCCCAAGAGGTTGAGAAGATGGATGAAGCTATATGATTGCCTTGCAAAATTGAGTTAGTTTACTTCATGCCCTAAAGTGTCCCCATGTTTCATTCCCTAAAGGTTATGCATGTTTTCCAAGCAGCCGTAGGGTTGTATTTATCTTCTTCAGCCACCAGCATTCGAATACTGAGTAGTGTTTGGGCTTGTGCATACCCAAACTTACTTTAAGTTCGCTCATCATTACTCAAAAAATGTGTTTTGGGACAAACATCACA
The DNA here is from genome assembly GCF_027789765.1 of Dendropsophus ebraccatus. Lineage (NCBI taxonomy): Eukaryota > Metazoa > Chordata > Amphibia > Anura > Hylidae > Dendropsophus > Dendropsophus ebraccatus. The sequence continues at coordinate 189,915,793 of NC_091455.1, forward strand.
AAAAGTCTGGCACATCTATTTATCTCCACCAGTGACTTATGGTCCATGTATCAACCACTTTATAATTGTCATTTATCGTATACACCGTAGGGCATTAATTAAACTAACGGTATGTGTTTTTTGAGCTTGTGTGCATCTGAATTACAGATAAACTAACTGCTTATACTGTTTACGATGTTAGAAGGTCCAGAACAATTCCTTTGTTTGTCTGTTATAGGATAACATTGCTTACTCTATATGTTTGATGCCAAAAAGAAAATATATACTAGAGAAAAGCCCTTTTAAATTGACTCCAAATAACAAACACCATTGATTAGGATCAATGGAGCCCCATCACAAAGGGGATTTCGTCACACTGGGGGCCAGCGGGTATGTCCCCAGTGCTTCATGCCAAGCTAGTGCTTGGGAATAGACTGGCACCATGCATGAGAACTGGGCGGCGGTTCAAAAAAAGGACGGTGGCACCAGCATCCTTACGCCGAAGCTGGTCAGTTCATGTAAAAACACAAAGCAATGTACCTAGTGGTATATTCGCTTTATTTTGCGACACAGACAATCCAACCAGCCAACGGACAAGCATTTGCTTATTTTTAGTTAACTGGCCCTTTTACACAGGCTGGTATATCGGAAATGAGAGTTCTTAGGTACGTTCATTTTCCCCATAATCGGCCTATGTGAAAGGGCATTTAGGCTGGGTTCAAGTATAGTAACTTAGTCACTTTTTTTCAGTATTTCGGTCTATGTTTTAAGTGGTACTTTTAGTCAAAGCCAGAAGTGGACCTGACACAGAAACTATAAAAGTAACACACTTTTTTTTTTACCCACTTTTGCTTGACCCAAATACTGACCAATACATTACATGTTAACCCAACATTGTGCATATAGCCACAGTTTATAACAGCAGCAAGTAACTATGCAAAAGTTGCGAACTCGGGAAGAGCTGTGACTGACTATACCTAGCCCCCGAGGAGGCAAAAAGAATTGCTTAGTCCCATAAGAGAGTCCTTTAATGACGAATAAATAATTCTGTCCTCATCCCAGACATTTGTAGAGCCACTGGTTATGTTTCAATAGTCTACACTGCCCATTACCAATGTTTATAGACTCAGTTGTACCATTTTAAACATACACAGTACCCCTCCCCATCTTTCTCTCCAGACCACCGTCACTTATCTCTGACTAACCCGCTAAGCTTCATTCTAAAAGCCGTGTCCTCAAATCCCGCCACTTTTAATTCCAAATAAAGTCATATTTTAAGCTGGCTGTGTAATTTAATATTCTCTTAGAAGATAATTATCTGCTCCTTTATTCACACTGACCTTCACTAGTGTATGAAAGTACTGTGTGCACTGAATGTGTAAAAGTCATCAATAATCCCAGTACACTGAATTAAAAGGAATCTAGATAACGCTGTGTCTTTATCAGCAAGAAGCATGAATTATTTAAAGTCACCTTTAGAATAGATAATTTTTTCATATTCGACAACAGGTGGCCTAGCGGGGCAAATACTAGCTACTATCCTGGATACTTACTGGTAGGAACGTGCGCTGGACATATATTTAACCCTTTACTTGCTAATGGGTGACAGACAGTATAAATCCAAGCCAAATTTTCTAGTGATGAATTAATTATATGCAGCGCATATCTAGTCTATAATAATAGTCGCTAACAAACAACAATAAGTGCATAGGTCAACAATGGGAAAGTCTACTGCCTATCCTAGGCGTCTGACTTTTTCTAACAATATTGGATCTGTTTAGACTTCAGAGCATAAAGAAACAATGTAGTGTTGTATGTATTTTATGTAGGGTAGTATATAATATTTTACTATGTCCTTTATTCAATTACAACCTTGTCAACTTAAAAAAGACAAAACTTTTTTTTTAAGAGAAGGAGAGAATATATTATCATGCACCCCTGGAGTACACCATGAAAAAGGGGCAGATTCCCCCCCCCCCTTTCCATGACGTTTGCCAGCCATATTTCCCACTCACCTGATGGGTGGGCACTGATTAATTTTTTTTTTTGTTATCATGGAAAACACGGCACTTCCTGTTTTCTGACTCTTTTTTTCTCAAAAACCAGGAAATAGTCAGAAAACAGGAAGTCCTGTGTATCCCAGGCGCTCACAGAGAGAAGGCAGTCATGTGATTGATGGACACATTGAGCCGTGACTCTCTGTACTGGCCGGAATTCCAGTGTTTAGTCTGTTTTTTAAACCAGCACAAGTCAGACAATCTGCCTTCAGGGGACTGGACCTGGATTGCTGGTAAGTACAGCTTTGTTTTACAGCATGATAACAACAAAAAAATAGTGAATGTATATAGCAGACTTGCTTTATTTCACATCTACTGTTGATTTAGATTTTGAAAGTTACGACAGTGACACTTTAAGTTTGAATTGTTCATGTTTATCTGTTTGTCATTCTTTTATTATATTTACATATGTGATAAGACAGTTAAGTACTGTGATTATCTCAGCAGCATTTGGTTCTGTACAATAGAAAACATTCACTTTTCTTAACCTAAAGCACAGATCCATCCGTAGGGTTACTTAAAATAGCTCATCTTTCTTTGCACCATTATTTGACATGTCGTGAATACTTGGGTATTGATCATGCTGTGACAAACGTCCCGTAATTACAAATGTTTTTCATTCGCACTTTACATGTGAACTGACAAAAGGAACATACTGTTAATTCCCACTGGCGTTACATTAAATTGATGTAACATCATGTAGTCACCTTTACTTGGCGTCTCATTACACCCTAAAACGCAACTCGTTTTATGGCTTCAAAAATGCCTGGAGTCTGGTGGAAATGCATGTACAGTCTATTGAAGATGTAGGCTTCTTTTCATCATGTAAGTTAAAAATGTTAAGCAAGTGCTTGTTAGTTTAAAGTATTACACTTGAGATAGTCATTAGGGTCTAAATTTTAGAATTCACAATGATTCACATCTTCAGATCACAGTTTATGAAAGCTCTGCTCTTTGGCCCAAAGGGAGGATTTTCTTGACACAAGCTTACATCAAGCAAACGCTGTAAAAAAAAAAAACTTGTTTGTGGACATAAATTCCTTTAAGGCCAAATGATCTACATGTAAAAGATAAAAAAAAAAAAAAATCAAAAACATAAAAACAGCACAAACTTTTACTCTCTCTCTCTCTCTCTCTCTCTATATATATATATATATATATATATATATATATATATTCACATCTGTGTAGCTTCACATCTAAGCTAAAAAATATTTTAAGGGGTTATCCAGCCTTTGAATATGGATGAACTCCAGGCAATGATCAGCTGTTTTAAGAGGACATGAAACTTGTGGTCGAGCCTTATGAATGTATCCATGTTTGCCAGAACGGCATAGGGCTGCATCCAACTTTTTCAGCCACCGGTAATCAAATGCAGAGCATGCTCGAGGTTCGCTCCTCTCTAGTGAGCATGTTACTTAGAACATACGGTACATAAAGTACTAACAAAAGAAAGGCTACCATTAAAGGGATACTCCAGCGAAAAGCTTTTTCCCAGTAATTGAAACACATTACAAAGTTATATAACTTTGTAATATGCTTCAATCACCTATCTGCCCCTCTTCCCTATCTTTTTACCCCCTCAACCCCCCACCAGGAAGTCAAGTAAACTCATTCTTACCTAATGACTGTTGACCCCAGACTGCTCTGTGGCAGCCATTTTGTGACAATGACATAATCAAGAGGGAAACTGGTCTAAGTCCTGTTAGGCCAGCCTCCTGTTGTCAGATGACTCAGGTTGCTGAGCTCTGATTGGCTGATCAAGCTATAAGCCATCTAACAGTTTTACAGAGTCAGTTAGACATCACAGGAGACAAGAGAACGTGCATCATGGGAAAGCCCAAACCCGGAAGTAAAGAAAAAATGAAGACACAAACTGGAGTTTCAGGGACCTGCAAACAGCGGGAAGTTAAAACGTAGACAGACTCAGGAGGGATGGTCAGTGTAAAAACTATGTTTATGATTGATTGATTTTTTTTTTTTTATCAGCGCCGGAGTATATAAAAAGAATATAAGTTTTTACTGCACTTGAAGAGCGCTGGAAAATTTCCAGGAGGTGCGGTTGTTTAAAGGGTGTGGCTCCACATTCCCATTGGTTTCTACAGCGTTCACTTAGCATAGTCTTGTCTGAGGGTTTTTGTATAAGAAGAGGAATGAGAGGAGCGGAGAAAATTGATGAGAAGCAATATTGTAACTTACTGTACGTTTGTGAAGTACCTTTAATAGATGCACATCTAGCGCACTTGCTGTTATATTCATTTGGCCACCAAAATAGGATATAGAATGCAAGTTATAAGTGCCTAGGCCTGTGGCACCATTTTTCATTGTGAGGGGTGATGTATCCTGTCCACTGATCTCTCACCTTAAAGGGGTTGTCCAGCGAAAATATTTTTCTTTCAAATCAACTGGTTTCAGATAGTTATATAGATTTGTAATTAACTTTTATTTAAAAATCTCAAGTCTTTCCATACTTATCAGCTGATGTATGTCCTGCAGGAAGTCGTGTATTCTTTCCAGTCTTGGGCTATGTTCACACAACGTATTTTTTCATATTTATATGGCCGCTGTTGCAATTTGCAACAATGGGCGTATAAATACAAAAAAATATGTTGGCCGGGTGTCTATGGGATCCAGGACACAACGTATACACATAGTATATGCTCCAGCCAGGACCATGTCAGTGCACACTATGAAGCGAGTGGCTCTGGACGCTTGCTTCATAGTGTGCTATCGGGAGTTCTGATGCGGGCACGTGCTGATGCGCCCGCATCAGAACTCTGCGGCAGGAAAGATCATCCAGCTTTGCAGTGACCAGCTGCTCCATGACCCGGCTGGGTCACAGAACAGCCGGTCTCTTACGCTATGTGAACATGGCCTTACACAGTACTCTGCTGACATCTTTGTCCGAGACAGGAACTGTCCAGAGCAGCAGCAAATTTCCATAGGAAACCTCTCCTGCTTTGGACAGTTCCAGTCTCCAACAGAGGTGGCAGCAGAGAGCACTATGTCAGACTGGAAAAAATACACCCCTTTCTGCAGGACATACAGCAGCTGATAAATATGGGAAGATTTGAGATTTTGAAATAGAAGTAAATTACAAATCTAAATCTGAATGCAGATTTTTGCTGGATAACCCCTTTAAAGATAAGCCATAGAACCCTTCATAAAGTTATCTACTATTTGCTGACATGCAATACTGGTGACAATACGTTTGTAGGAACCTCTGTATATTCATGCCATCTTCATTCATTAAAAAGCCTTCTGTGTTCACAAAAGCATGACTGGGGAGAACATGCACACCATATTGTGGCTATACTTCAAAGTAAAAAATCTTCTCTTGAAATAATATTGGAGGCACAGTAGTTTATAATGGGAACATATGGCAAACTGCTAAGTGCCATCAATTTAGATTAGGATTCGGAAAATGCAAAAACCCATTGTGCGATATATCTTTATCTACACATATGTAAGGAAGGCAAGAAATAAATGACCCTTTAGGATAAAATGACTTTCTCAGTAATGGAAGAAATCACTGCTGATATGAGAAAATATCTAATTTTAAGTGCAGATAACCCAGGGAGGTTTAACAGTAGTTACAAGGTGGCTAGCTTTAATAAAAACTATGACAGAGATCTGTCCTATTGCTTGCAGTTAGAAAGTTAACATAGGCATATAACTCTAAAGTAGTATTCTCCTTTCAACTTGTTCTCCCCTAAGGTGTGGAAAGGGGAGAACAAGCTGATCAGTGAGTGTCCAATGTTCTCAGGATCGGTTGGGGATCATACGGATGGGGGTAATAAATTGAGATGAAAATATCCCTTTAAGCTCATGTTTCCTAGTGCATAAACTACTTTTTATGTGATTAAGATTACATTGCTTTAAATTTAAATATACACTTTAGCAGATAGATAGATAATAGAAAAATAGATAGATGGGAGATAGATAGATAGATAGATAGATAGATAGATAGATAGATAGATAGATAGGAGATAGATAGATAGATAGATAGATAGATAGATAGGAGATAGATAGATAGATAGATAGATAGATAGATAGGAGATAGATAGATAGGAGATAGATAGATAGAAAGATAGATGATAGATAGATAGATAGATAGGAGATAGATAGATAGATTGATAGATGATAGATAGAAAGATAGATAGATAGGAGATAGATAGATAGGAGATAGATAGATAGATAGATAGATAGATAGATAGATAGATAGATAGATAGGAGAGATAGATAGATAGATAGGAGATAGATAGATAGATAGATAGATTGGAGATAGATAGATTGGAGATAGATAGATAAGATAGGAGATAGATAGATAGATAGATAGGAGATAGATAGATAGATAGATGATAGATAGACAGATAGAAAGATAGATGGGAGATAGATGATAAATAGATAGATAGATAGATAGATAGATAGATTGATAGATGATAGATAGAAAGATAGATAGATAGATAGATAGATAGATATGCTGCGTTTACACGGAACGATTATCATTCGAATTTTTGCAATAACGATCGCATTTGAGCGATAATCGTTCTGTATATACACAGCAAATGATCAAGCGACGAGCGAGAAATCGTTCATTTTGATCTTTCAACATGTTCTCAAATCGTCGTTCGCTAAAAATTCGCAGATCGCTTTGTGTAAACAGTTTTTCAAAGATTCACCCTATGTGAAAGATGGGCTTAAGCCATCTTAAAAACTATCGCAATAACGATTTTTCTTACAAATTTTTTAACGATTTATTCATTTAAACGCTGATCGTTATAAAACCAAATCGTTGCTTCAAAATCGTTAAACAATCGGTTGGGGGAATTATCGCTTCGTGTAAATGCAGCAATAGCTAGATAGACAGATAGGAGATAGATAGATAGATAGATAGATAATAGATAGATAGATAGATAGATAGATAGACAGATAGGAGATAGATAGATAGATAGATAGATAGATAGATAGAGAAAAAGAGAGTGATCAGCACAGAGTGTAGATGTAGGTGCCAGCGGTCCTGACTTCAGACCGTCTTCATGTACAAGCAGAGAATCCGCAGCACACAAGGTGGTAGTGAAGAAAAACACTGGTTTATTTAATACATCAGGTGCAGCAATCCATAGACGCAACATTTCGGTGGTATCACAACACCATTTTCAAGCGCGTCTAGTGAAACATTCATAAGGTATATATAGCAATTCAAACAAACATGATTGGTGTACAATAATTAGCAATTAATTCACACATGTGCAAAAAAACAATACATTGGAGAAACCCACGTACCGCCCAGAGTGGGGCGTGTAAGTCCATGTTAGTGATCATAATTCACGTGGGCTATTTCAGATATACCCACTGTGATGTGTGCATAATAATTGAGTCCGTGGCTGAGTCCATGCATAACAATTAAGTGAGGTGATAAAACAGTGACCACTTGAAAAGGGAAGCGATTATTCACCGCTTTAGACATAAATACTTGTTATGAACAAAATTAGTTACTTTTGGGACTTGTTACTTTCGGAACTGGGCTCACCACATTCCACTTGATGTCAACAGAATGTGTGAAATCCGCTGCGGATCCGGTACGTGTGAAGCTACCCTTAAAGACATTTAACAGTCATTTCTGTTCAAGGCTATGTTCCCACTATGGGTTTTTATTGGGAAAAGTCCATCATCTATTGATAATGACAGCCACAAATAATGACCATAATGACCATCATTATTTTCGGCCATCATTATCAATAGATGATGGACTTTTCCTGCTAAAATGCAGTAGTGAGAACATAGCCCTATAAATTTTTTCTTTGTCTCCTTTTCCCTTTCTAGCATTGTATGAAGTCAAACCTAATGTGACTGCAAGAAGTTTAAAGCTTTAGTACAAGTTTTGTTAAATGCGCAGGCAGTGTGTGAAAGGCTCGGTAGTGGTGAATTATTATGTCCGTATTCTCATTCTGTAAAGTTTGTTACCGGAGGCAAATTTAGTTCCCTGACTTGTGCATCACAAATACTAGGTAGGTAGTGAGTTACTGTAGCTGTTTCCGTTCCATCCCCGAAGGCGTTCGCATTTCTTATGATGGCAGGAACATACTTTTATCCCCCCCACTACAATAAACAGAAAGTATATCTTTCCTCAGAGGTTTCAGTCAATGGAACTTGGTAGTTATTAAAAAATATATAAATATTTTATTCTGTGACAGTGAAGCTCCCTGTATCAAATATTTTAACCGGTACCTTTTAACTTTTTTAAAGGCCATGTCCTCTTCACTTAATTGCATCACTTATCAAAATGGTTATATTACACCATTTTAAAAGGGTCCTACCTCATCTGCTCTCCGGTGCTTCCCTTCCTCCCTCTGACTATCTCTGTTGATAAGTTACACAGACTAGAGGGGAAGGGGTAGGAGCATGCTGGGGTAATGATCAATAACTGCCTGATGTTACCGGACAAGAGTGACAGCCCACTCAGCCAATTAGCACTGCCTCGTCTCAGTAATTGGCTGTGCATGCTGGAGACACCAGAGACACAAAGTCAGACACTAGGGGAGCGTGGAGAGGTGAGCATACAATTTTTTGAATTTTTTTTTTTTAGATGTGCGGCCACCATGTTTAACCCCTAGACGACCCAGGGCGTATAGTTACGCCATGGAAGTCTGTCCCCAGACGACCTAGGGCGTAACTGTACGTCCTGGGTGTTTTTCCCGCTATGAAGCGCGCTCCGGAGCGGAGCGCGCTTCACAGCAGGTGGGGGCCGGCTGCAATCAGCAGCCGGGACCTCACCGGTAATGACACACTGCAGCGATCGCGCTGCCGCGTGTCATTAACTCCTTAAACGCCGCGTTCGCGGCGTTTAAGTGTAAGTGACAGGGGGAGTCCCCTGTCACTTACCGATCGGGACCCCCGCAGTGTGACTGCGGGGGTCCCGATCGGTAAAACGGACTGCCGGAGGTCTCTCACCTGCCTCTGTGCGGTCCGATCGGCGATCTGCTACACTGAGCCTGCACAGGCAGGCTCAATGAGCAGATCGCCGATAACACTGATGAATGCTATGCCTATGGCATAGCATTCATCAGTGTACAAACCAAACTAATGTATGTAAAAGTCCCCCAAAGGGGCTTCAAATGTGTAAAAAAAAAAAAGTTAAAAACACCAATACACTACCCCAAAACCCCTCCCCCAATAAAAGTTGAAATCACCCCCCCTTTCCCATTATATAAATAAAACATATAAAAATAAATAAACAAATAAACATATAATATACCGTAGCGTGCGTAATTGTCCGATCTATTAAAATATAACAAGCGTCATTGCGAACGGTAAACGGCGTACACGAAAAGAGGGAAAAAAGTGCGCGGATTACTAATTTTATGTTACATTATATATAAAAAAAATTAATAAAAAGTGATCAAAACGTCCGATCTTCACAAATATGATATTAATAAAAACTAGAGATCATGGCGGAAAAAATGACACCCCATACAGCACCGTAGGTGAAAAAATAAAACCGTTATAAGTGTCACAATAGGGCCATTTTATTTATAATTAATTGCCAAAAAAAAGGATTTCATTTAAAAAAATTTATAACATTAGAGAATCTGTGTAACCTGCATGTGGTTGTGTTCGGACTGACCTATAGAATAATGGTATCATGTCGCTTTTACCATATAGTGCATTACGTAGACACAGGAACCCCCCAAACGTTACCATATTGCATTCTTTTTTGCAATTTCACCAATTTATATCTTCATAAATAATATATTTGGAATTCCATCATACATGTTATGGTAAAATGAATGACGCCATTACAAAGTACAACTATTCCTGTAACAAATAAGCTGTTACATGGCCCTGTAGATAAAAAACTGAGAGTGCTGGAGCTCTTAGAAGGGGGGGAGGGAAAAACTGAAACACTAAGATCAAAATTTGCGCGGTCCACTGGGTCATTTTGGGCCTGGTCCTCAAAGGGTTAATCGATAAAAAAAAAAAAAAAAACTTGCAAAACTTATCTTCATTAACAAAGCAATTTTTTGGCAAACTTCTTTGCAATTCCAGCTTTGATCATCCCTAGTAGGACCTTTTAAAGCATTAAAAATTACAAGGTAAAATATTGCTATTATCTAATAGTACCATAGTGGGATGTTGTTAGTGTGTTACTTTATTCAAACCTCACTAGGGAAACACCTGCATCAAGCCGGTAAAATATTAAGGCTCTTCTTATAAAAAGCCAATGGACTTAAAAAGAGAAGTTTCAGACTTTCATTCCTATTGTATCTCCCTTTTATTATCTTTTCCTGGCTTTGTATTTAATAATTGCAATTAAAAACCTGAATGTGTGAACACAACCACAATAGGATTTGGTGGGTTTATAAAACCTATTTTCAATCCATTAGTCTGTGAGAATATTCTGAGTGAACTTAGAATTTAGGCCTGTTCATGATAGACCCAGTCAACCCAATGTGAGGCTATGTTCCCCACTACATAAAACTTTGGGGACAGACATCATTTTAGTGCTGAATATTGCCGAATAGTGCCGAATAAAGTTCACGTTATTTTTCTCATAAAAGAACATATCATATCATATATTACCTCACAAAAAAAGACAAATTATCTCCCCTACCCAACCAACCCATCCAACCCAACCTCCCACTCCCATCCTGAGCAGAGAGGGAAAGGGGTAATGGTTCACATTGATCATTATTTGTGCTCGTCTTTTTAAAATCTTGTTGTGGAAACCTAGCGTCAAGCTTAACTTCCATAAAGGTGGCACTGTAACCATGTTCCACTTTATATAATAACCAATCGTTAGGATTTCCAGTACACAGTCTTGTGAGCAACATGTTCGCATGAGACCCTTTTACAAAAAGTGGACATGTATCCACTTTAACCAGAAGAAAAGTATGAAACGCCAAGGTCCTAGTCCAAAATATATTTCAGGTCCCCTCAAACAATTTGTCAATGTTTCATAATTAGATCTAAATACATTCAGAATGATGTGTTACTTAATTATATATCCATTGTTTGGTATAATTTTATCATGCAATTATAATGCTGGGAAATTGAGAAAGACCATTACACCCCCTACAGCTCTTCTTTCCTCCGATGTGGCAGAGGTCCCGACTCCCTATTAGCCCCTGCAGTTATAAAGACCTGGATATAGATAATAGCAGATTTTAGTAACATGTAATGTAAAGGTAGGATACCACCTAACCAGCAATTTGAAATCACTTTTTGCAGTGTATTGCAGTAGTTCAGTTGTTTTAACTGACCACGGTTTAGACAGAAATCTATAATCGACAAGACAGTAATTATAAAGTATAAGCATTTTCTCTTTTAGGAGTCTACTTTTAGAAGTGGGAAGCACGCAGACAATTTAGACATCAAATTATACCTTTTACTGGACATCAGATAGGTAGAAAATATGTTTCTTCTTCTACCTTTAACATTAAAAACATAAAAAACAATAAAAAGTCTAGAGTTTTTAATACTTATAATAAAAGATTTATAATATTCTCGCTATACTAATCTCATGTGTCACTGTAGATTCAGCCTTTTTAAGCACAAATGCTATAGATACTGCTTGAAAAGCACTGTTTTATGCAGGTGAGGTGATGGTTATTAATAGAGATGAGCGAACAGCAAAATATTCAAGTACTCGAGTACTCGAGTACTTCAATACTGGAGTTCTCGACTTAAATAAGGAGCCCCAGTGGAAACAATGGGAGACTTGGCAGAACAGAAGGTACCTGATTAGTCTGAAAGTGGCAGCCTGACCCCCAGGAAGTTAATTGAACCCCCTGGGGGCCAGACTGTACTCTGTTGGTGGGGAGAGGAGAGGGGAAAGTATACTTACCACTCTGGTCTTCTATCTGTTTTCCCTATTGCTGTTCAGCAAAGCAGCAGCCGAGGCGGGACACCACTGCAGCCGTTTATTGGCTGAGCTGCCATAGTGGAGACAGATAGATGGCCGGAGCGATAAGTATACTCCCCCCCCCCTTCCCATGAGGTTTAAAGTGTACCGGTCACGATATAACCTTCCCGATGATCCTCTGCTAATCTGAAAGGTCCAGTCTCCATGGATACAGAGACATAATCAGACGATGATGCATTATTGTCTGATTGTGTCTCTGTATCCATGGAATTCCGACCTTCCAGATGAGCAGAGGATCTCGCCACTGATCCGGAAGGTTAGGTCGTGACAGGTACACTTTATTACGGCTGTGGAAGTGCATTATACTCAGCAGCCTTTAAACAAGATTTTTGTTAATGCGCACCCGAGTATCGACTACTCCAGTTATTTACCCTTCAGAAATATGAATCAAATCGACGTCTATTCCAAGTAGTGATTTACATGTACCCCTCTTTTACACCCTCTACTTATAAGGGCCAGTTTACATGGAGCAAAAGTGGCGGAACTCTCCGCCTGCCTCAGTCTCACACAGTGTGTCTATGGGAGGGCTCGCATGCCTCCGCTTTCATTGCTCTTCACTCAAAGAATTGACAAGTCAATTCTTTGAGTGGAAAGGCGCGGAGAGCGGACTCACGCAAGCCCTCCCATAGAGACACTGTGTGAGACTGTGGAAGGCGGAATTCCGTGGCAGAGAGTTCCGCCACTTTTGCTCTGTGTCAACTGTCCCTTATTCTGGTAGGCCCAGGTTGTGACAAAATGTTGTAACGGTAAAAGACTCCAGAAGTCTAGCAGAATACAACAGTATTTGGAGCTGACCAGTCTCAAAATGTACTATTAACCCTAGGTGTGCAATGGTAACCATAAAACTAACAAAAAGTGAGGTGGGCCCTCACAGTCATTTCCTCTAGGCCCAATGAATTTCATTGCAATGCTGTTTATGGTTACTGCATAGAATGGGAATCTGTGTTATCTTCGGCAGTAAAAGTGAACTTGAGACCAACAAATGGATGAAAAAAATGGATTGCAAAAATGTAGTGTGAACCCAGCCTAATATGAGTCTTCTTAAAACCATAACTGGTGCCGGAATATACTATGCATGGCTGATTACATCCGCAGTCATTGCAGGTTATCAGCCGCTGTGATAACATTGGATATCCAAAGTGTTGATAATTTTAAGCAGGTCAAGACCCACTACTGTTCATTTATTGCACATGTAAATACAGAGAAAATATTTGCGGTGCCTGCAGTCACACAACGAGTGCATCAGTGATTACAAAACGCACAGATGGGACCCGGACAGTTTTTCATTGCCTGTTCCATATGATAGAACTCAACACATCTGGTATGCTAGCAAACGCATCATTCCACTAATTTGTTTGTCAGTATCTATTGAGGGGACTATCTGTCATCCTGTCGCGTTTTGGTTGCCCTGAAATGTTAGAAGACAAGGCTACTTACAAATTGCGACTGTAAGCCACTAGGGAGCTTCTTGCTACCAGCTGTTCCGAAGAATGGAAGTGGTAGACTTCCTTCACATGCTGACATTCAGGGGAATCGGTTGTAAGTTTTGCGGGGGAAAAAAAGTAATCATGCTGGCGTCTTCAGTCTGTAGACTGCAGTGAATAGCAGATCGGTCTGGGCATTCCTGCCATATATGAAGTGTATCTCAGGTTTAAATCCAAGTTGGTTGAACTCAGTTCCTGAGTTTTTAACCCACTTTTTTAACCCACCCAAAAAGACTGACCAAACAGTAAAATGGGGGGGGGGGGGGGGGGGGTTGCCCGAGCTGTTTTAACAGCATTTAGAGATGTGCTTTACAGCAAGCCACATAAACACAGACAACAATGGACAGTAGCTGTCTCATTTACATGAAGAAAGGGGGGGGTGTTGCCCGAGCTGTTTTAACAGCATTTAGAGATATGCTTTACAGCAAGCCACATAAACACAGACAACAATGGACAGTAGCTGTCTCATTTACATGAAGGAAAATTTATTTCTGGCCATACTTTTAAAGGGTCCTTCCACAGGGAGGGGAAGGCTGAGCTGTGAGCTTCATCTATAGTTTTCTCTTTTAACTGGTGTCAACTGTCACTGTAGTACAGTACAGATCACTTTTCAGCAGCCTCCTTCTTATCAGCACAGACAGTACATGACAGCTTAGTTTTAGGCTTAGTGGTATTCAGGAATTTAGAATCATTTTAAAATAGTAAAATGGAAAAATAGAAAAAGCATTATCAAAACTATGTAAAAAATAGCTCTAAGGTTGTCTGGAAAACATGGATACAGTCAATGACTATATCCATGTTTTCCACATAGCCTTAGGGCTTTATCCAACTTCAGCAGCCACCGCTAATCAAATGCCAAAAGTTCAGGTTCGGATGGACTCGAGCATGCTCCAGGTTCGCTCATCTCTAGTACTTACCCATCCCTGTGCCTCCGCAGTCCCCCATTACCAGCTGTCTGACTGATGCTGGAACTCATTTTCCCCATTTTCTTGGTACATCATGACTCTTGTGGAGGTACCTGACCCGACTGATGGATTGACCGTTGAGCCAGTCACTTGCACTGGTGTCCCGCCCGAGTTGGCAATCTATCATCCGTGTCGTGACTTTGCAGGAGGGAGAGCAGTAGGATGGCAGTGGGGGTTCAGGAATAGTAATGTGACGCAGTGGAGCCATGGAGACAGGTAAGTATACATTCTTTATTATATTCCCCCCTGCCTGCACTGTAGTTTTTAATTTCTCCAGATTTCTCCTTTAACAGTTGTTTTGGCACCTTCTTTTAATATTTCCATGCACCATGGGGGAAATAATCAAAAACTGTCTATTAGTAAAACTTTCTTTGTTGCCCACAGCAGCCAATCAGAGCTCATCTTTCTGGTAAAATATAAGACGAGCTGTGATTGGTTGCTATGGGACAGTTTTATTACTTAGCTTTAATTATCTCAGCCTTCTGCATCTCCGATTGATAGATGATAACATTAATATCAGTCGCTGTTCACAGTGGTATCATATTTCGACCCCTCCATTTCATTTGTTTCTAGGTAATCCTATATTCCATGTAATGTCAAATGAGGGTCAGGACGGAGAGGCAAAAAAGTAATTTCTTTCTTATCAGACACAGTAACTGTTCTAATCTGGGCGATCAATATGCATCATATGTGGCCTTGGTCTCCGGCACAGATGTTCGATAGGATTTGATATACATGTTTGTAATGCTTCACATGCCTACATTTTGGTGTCAGGTAAAAGACATTCTGTCAGGGTCAGCTAAACAAAGCTTCATAGAAAATGTTACTTCTTGTCTAGAGCTGTTTGGCTTACTGTAAACTTGATGTGACAGACATTTTGTAAAGCTTTTGGTCCCTCGGGACATCTTTTTTTTTGCCGTATAAATCAGAGGAAAAAGAAAACATAATGTATAAAGATGGAATTAAATGTAGAAAGGATATAGATACTCAATGATTCCCGATGGGATACTTCACGTTGTTGGATGTGCACTTTATTTAGCGTTATACCGAAGGGGGTGCATGTATAAACCGTAGACCAAAAATATATATATGTATGTGTGCTATGTTTTTATGTTATTCTATATAGTTTTCTCCATGTAATAGCTCTAAAATTTTAGCTCTGATACCAGGAATTTCAGGCCAAGGAGATCTTTCCTACTTAAAAAAATGGTGGGCACCTTTGGTAGCCTAGATCGGCTTTAATCCCCTAGCCTCTTTCTCCAAAAATAAGACCTATCCAGAAAATAAGCCCTTGCTTGATTTTTAAAGGTTTTTGGAGTACACTTAAAATGTAAGCCCTAGTTACAGTCAACGCCACCAGCGCTAGGTTATGTCACGCAACGTCATGGAGATGGAGAATACTGTACTATAGCTCCAAACTGCCCTGGATAAGTGCCCCACTATATCCTAGCAACACCTTTAAACACCTGTTATTAAAAAAATTGGCACGTTCCAGAAACATGTCGAAAGTTTTGATCGGTTCGGGTCTCAGTGCTCAGACCTGTACCGATTGGGAGATAGAGCTGCAGTGCGTCCTCTCCATCTTTGAGTTAAAAAATAGAGTCAGGCTCCATAGGAGCCCATTATAAGTCCGACATTTTGTTTTAAATTCACAGCGGACACTGGAAGCGATGCAGTGTGTCTTCTCCCCGCTCTATCTTCCGATCAGAACAGGTCTGAATACTCAGACTGGACCAAACAAAACTTTTGACATGTCTCTATGAAAAGGTTTTTATAACGACAGGAACACTTTAAGGCAAGTTGTATGCATTTAAAGACTACCTGTCAATATAAATAACTTTTTTTAAAATTTCATTAGCCATGTCAAAAGTTGTGGACTGCAGTGGGTCTCACTACTGAGATCCGCTGTGATAGGAAAATACAGCAAGGAAGAGAACACGGCAACAGTACAATCCACTCCTTAGCCACTCAAAGACTATAATGGGCTAAAGTATCAGAACAACAAGCGGTCAGGGATTGGATGGCACTGCCGCCATGCTCTCTTCCCAGCTGTATCTTCCTATCACAGAGGGTCTCAGCAGTGAGACCCACTGTGATCAATAACTTTTGACTGATTACATTTTTAAGAGTTATTTATAAAGACAGACACTAGAGATGAGTGAATCTCAAGCGTGCTCGGGTTCATCCGAAATCGAATGCTCTGCATTTGATATCCAGTGGCTGCAGAAGTTGAATGCAGCCCTAGGGAGCCCTGGAAAACATGGATACAGCCATAGGCCTATGGCTGTATCCATCTTTTCAAGACATCTTTAGGGGTTGCATCCAACTTCTTCAGCCACCAGTAATAAAATGAAGAACCCAAGAATGCTCATCTTTAACAGGTACTCTTTCAGGGTGCGTTCACACCTACAGGATCTGCAGCAGATCTGCAGCGGATTTGATGCTGTGTTCAGTTATTTAAATGAAATCTTCTGCAGAAAATCTGCTGCAGATCCTGTAGGTGTGAACGCACCATAAAGGGATATTCTGGTCAGGACCCTTTTTTGGTAATATCTGGTGGTGGCAGAGGCAGGACAGTGCTACAGCCACTAAATGGCTAAGTGGGACTGCTACATAACATCTCCATACCACATTGTTTAGTTGTTCCCTGGTCTATCAGTCAGGAAAGGACGAGCGCAAGAACGACCGTTAGTAACGACCATTGTCCTGTGTAATAGGGTGAACAATTAAGATCGAATGTCATAGCGGTTGTTTGAGATTGTTTAACATTGAAAAAATCATCCCATTGAATACTACCCTAAAGTACACTAACGTTCCCATCTATCATTTGTTATTTCTCCATGGGAGATGCAAAGTAATAATAAAAAATGTTATCTAGACATTTCGGATTTCTAAAACTTTAAAGAGTAGAAAAGACACAGTAAAAGTGAACATGTGGCCGGCGAGTCCCAGCTATGGCTTGAAATGAAATCGATTGAGGAGGTCTCAGCAGGGTCCTTTCTGATGAAGAACAAATTTAAAGAGCCCTGGGGCATCTTATTGTATATTATACAGTAACAGCGACTACTGCACAGCAATCTACGCACAACAGCTTCTGACTCTCATAATGCTTAATAAAAAATTTAAAAAAATGCTACTGTAAGAAATGTTCTTCCCCAAAAACTAGGAAATGATTAAAGCTTCTAACCCTGTCTGACGGCCACTGTTATGGGATCTCGCTCTTATGTCACTGGAAACTCTTAGCCAAGTGGGAACGTCATGTCTATCGATGTATTCACAGAAGCCATGGCAAAAGCCATTAGGCAAACTACGGCACCCCAGCTGTTGCAAAACTACAATTCCCATCATGCTAGGAAAACATAGGATATGGCTGATGAGAATTGTACTTTGCAAAAGCTGGAGTGCCAAGGTCCGAAATCACTGCACTAGTTTATGGTGTAAATAGCGCCTCTAAGTGTAGAGGGCAAAAAAACAGATCAAAAATATAAACAAAAATATTATATATATATATATATATATATATATATATATATATATATATATATATTCCATGTAATAAAGGGCCAAACCTAAATAATGTCTAAATGATCTATTACCAGGGATGAATTTTCCCTATAGTAAAGCAAAATCTATATCTCCACACATAATGCTGCAGGTGGTTACTTTACCACAGTAGAAGCGGGATAGAAATGCGTTGGCGTCGGAGGGGAGGTCCGGATAACCACCTGCAGCACTTTGTTAGGAGATATACATTCTGCTTTACTATTGGGAAAATGGATTCCTGGTAACGGATCATTTAGCTATAGTTATTATTCCGGTTAAAAACTTGAGTTTTATTATATAGATTTATTATATATATTCCTGTATATTTTCATGTATATTGGATTTTTTTTATTTAACTTACAGTATATATTATTTGGTGCAGTGCATGTAGTGGTTGTTCCTGACTTCTCATTTTCATCTCGGATTTTTTTTAAACTATTGATTTTAATGCAGTCTTATATTATTATTGGGTATAAAAAAAAAATAGTCTGCAGGGGAAACAGCCTACAGACTTGACTAAGGTGTGGGACTGAGGTAAATCAACAGGTGTCAGAAAGTTATATAGATTTGTAATTTACTTTTATTTAAAAATCTCAGGTCTTCCAGTACTTATCAGCTGCTGTATGCCCTGCAGGAAGTGATGTATTCTTTTCAGTCTGACACAGTGCTCTCTGCTGCCACCTCTGTCCATGTCAGGAACTCCCCAAAGCAGGAATGGTTTTCTATGGGGATTTACTCCTGCTCTGGACAGTTCCTGTCACGGACAGAGGTGGCAACAGAGAGCACTGTGTCAGACTGGAAAGAAAACACCACTTCCTGCAGGACATACAGCAGCTGAAAGGTACTGGAAGCATGAACTTTTTAAATAGAAGTAAATTACAACTCTATATAACTTTCTGACAGAAAAAAAAAATCACTGGAGTACCCCTTTAAAGGGGTATTCCCATCTGAACTTGTTATCCCCTATCCAAAGCCTTATAAGAAAATATTACAATATGACTTTACTGAAAGAGTAGTAGATGCCTGGAAGAAACTTCCAGCAGATGTGGTTGGTAAATCTACAATAACAGAATGTAAGCCTGCCTGGGATACACATACATCTATCCTAATATAATAAAAAGGGAAATACTAAAAGGGCAAACTGGATCCTGTGGTCTTTTACTGCTGACAATCTTCTATGTTTCTCATTTGTGAAAAAAAAAAAAAAAATTAAATCTGATACATTGTCCCTTAAAGTGCAATCTGGAGTACTGGATCCATTTATCTAACAAAATCTTTCTTTCTTTGCCTGTACTGACTCCGAGCCCGCAGAGATACAAATAGTCACCAGCTGCTTGTTAGTGAGGAGATGCAGGTGAAAGGAATCCTATTTGTTAAGGTACATATGTTTCCATATTCTTTTTGCCAGACATACAAAAGACAACACCTGGTAGGAATTACATCTTGTCGTCTTATTCACCCTCTTCAGTGCCAGAGATTCAGAGTCACAGATTTTACTAAGCAAAATCCATATTCTCTAAATAGAGAATTAAAGTGACTGTACCACCAGGCCCAGGCTGAAGCACTGGAGGTGGGCCGACCCACCCTTAGTGGGAGGAAACCCTAGCCCCTCTATGATAGGGTTCCATTGATTCTAATGGAGTCACGTCATGGAGGGGCTGGGGTTTCTTCCCACTGGGGGTGGGTCGGCCCACCTCCAGTGCTTCAGCCTGGGCCTGGTGGTACAGTCACTTTAAGTATGAACCATGTGGCTATACAGCATAATATGTCCAATACACATTCAATGCTCTACCTACATGATGGTGTATTCTCTCCTTTTTGACACAGTGCTCTCTGCTGCCACCTCTGTCCCTGACAGGAACTGTTCAGAGAAGGAGATATCTGCTATGGGGATTTGCTACTGCTCTGGACAGTTCCTGACATGGACAGAGGTGGCAGCAGAGAGCACTGTGTCAGACTGAAAAGGATACAGCACTTCCTGCAGGACATACAACAACTAATAAGTACTGGAGGACTGGAGATATTTACAGTAATTTACAAATATGTATAACTTTTTGAAACAGGTGATTATGGGAAAATCGCTGGAGTACCCTTCTAACTCTTTAAAGACCCTTGACCTAGTGGTATGCCAGGGGCTCTATGAATCAAGCTCAGGAGCTGAGTTCACTTCAAAGAGGGTGAGGACTGGCTGCTAGCAGCATCTGTGTCTTCACAGGTTAATGATGGGCAGTAGTGATTGTGCTGTCGCCCATCATTAACCCCGTAAATGCCGATGATTGTTTAGTTTAAGTATCACTGAAAAGCACTGAGCTCCTGTGACTTTCTGATTTAGACCCCCCCATAGGGTGACTGCGGGGGTCTTGGTTATTTTCCCTGACTGCCTGAGATCTCATACTTACCTCCGCACAGTTAGCTCTGCAATATTCTCATAGAGTCTCAGGCAGACTATAGGATATGATCACAGATAATACTGATAAATGCTATGCAATGGAATAGCATTGACCAGTGTACGCAATGTAATGATTGCTTGTAATGGTCCCCCAGGGGGACTTAAGTGTAAAATAAAATAAAAAAGTAACTAAAAAAAAAGTGACATAGCCCCTCCCCCAAAAGAGTTTAAATCACCCCCTTTCCCAATTTATGACAATAACATACAAATATATAAACATACAGTATATCATACTTTGTGCAATTGTCTGATCTAGTAAGATATAACAATACTATTCCTGTTCGGTGAACGGTGTAAACAAAAAGAGGAAAATAGTGCCAGAATGGCAGATTTTTTGTTACATTTTATATCAGAATTTTTTTTTTTTTAAAGTTATCAAAATGTCCTATCTAAACAAGTATGATATTAATAAAACTTAGAGACTGTGGTGCAAAAAGTGACGGCCAAAACAGCCCTGTAGGTGGAAAAATAAAATTGTTATGGCTCTTAGAGGCTGTGGAGGTAAAAAAACTAAAATGCTAAATTGCAAATTGACCTTGTCCTTAGGGCCAAAATCCACCGTGTCCTTAAGGGGTTAATAACATTACTAATAATGTTTGAAGTAATTAATTGTTCTATTGATTCTTCAATGTCATATTTTACATCCTAGTGACATCTTCTATAATATTAGTAATTCTTATTATAAACTAAAATATTACAAAACCCTCTTGCAAAATATTCCACTGTTATAAGAGTGTTTTATGTTTATATGAGTTTTTTTTTTCTATTTTAGGTTTTGCCAGCAATTTTCATAGTCGCCTGTGGAATATTTTGAAGAAATTTTGCAGTTCTACTGTGAATATGAAAATTGCAGCAAATATAACATAAAATGTGAAAATAAATGACTCATGCAGCCTAAAATAGCCATCTGGGAGTGCTGAAGAACAGTACAGTTGCGGTAAAATTACAAATATGCAGCCTTAAAGGGTTAATGGCAAATAAATTAACTTTTCCTGTCCTAGTTACATAGTTAAAAAGGTTGAAAAAAGTCCATCCAAAAGTCCAAAAGAGTCCATCAGGCCTCCCCTCAACTTTTTTAATAAATCATCCATGACAACAACATGTGGCAGATAGTTATGTAGTCTCACTGCTCTTACTATAAGTAAGATATGTCAAAACTTAAAGTGTACCTGTCATGAAGCACACTGACCCGATCGGCATGAATTCCATTCTGCATACGGCAGTTCAGGTATCCATGTACAGTATATGTGAAACGCCGTGTTGGTTTCGTGCACAAGCCCAATGGGTTCAGAATGGGCTCACGTGCAGGCCCGTCCAGCGTAGTCATATCAATGGATACCCGAATATCTGGCAGCAGAATGAATTCCAAGCTGATCGGGTTAGCTTGCTTCATTACAGAAACACTTAAAAGACTGCACAGGGTCTTACTCCCAAGACCACCATATACAGTATAGCCGAGTGAAGGGCACTGAATCTAATGCTTTAACAACATGAAACAAAACCTTACCCAGCACTAATACAGTGCACAATATGGTTGTTCATAGTATTTGAGACCAAAATGCACACACATAGGTGAAGCTTAAAGAGGTTGTCCAGAAAAAATGAAAAAATGAGGCTGCCGGGGCTGTGGAGATATATCAGTAATGTGTACTTACCTGTCCTGTTCCCCCGCTACTGCCGAATCCCGGGTCACCAGCTCTGTGTTTTCAGAATATCCAAAGACGTTGCCTTCCGTAGGAAAAGGGTCACTCAGTATAGAGTCTATGCTGAGCAACTATTTCTGGTGGGGGCACAACGGGATCCAGCAGTGGTGGAGGGATGGGACAGGTAAGTATACCTGTAGCCCAGCAGCCTGGCCAAGTATTCATTTTTTTCCGGATAACCTCTTTAACCCTCTCCAACCGCCACACTGTTAATTAACGTTGCTGCAGCCTATGCCTGATGCTGGAGTGACGTAAATTAACGATCCAGGATGACACAGGTGCAGGACCTGCGCCTGTGTCATCCACGGCGGGTCAAGGCTATCAGTGATAGCCATGAACCCGCCGCAACTCTTAGCACCGGTGCCCGGCTGAAAGTTAACCCTATAGATACTGCGGTCAGCATGACCGCAGCATCTACAGGGCTCCAGACAGAGAATTCTCCCTCCACAGAGGGAGAATTCTCTGTTCGGTGTCCATCGGGCCTCTGTGAAGTGATTGCAGAGCCCCAATGGTAGCCATGAAAACCAGAAGCCTAAGGCTTCTGGTTTCCTGGCTACGGCGGCTGGCGGGGGTTGGGAGGGAAAGCTGGACGCGTGGGGCACGTGCTTTGCCCCCTCCCCTCTCTCCCATGCCGCTGTTACAAAATAGTATCAGTGGCAGGGGACAGAGGAGAGGGGGCAGACACCGGGACATCAGCTTATGGGATCATTATGATCCCATAAGCTGATGTCCTAAAACAACCTGGGCATTGAGGAATCAATGACCCCAGGTCGTGAAAGGGTTAACCTAAACGCTGCAGCAGTGAATGTAACATGGCATCTTACATCTTACTTGTACTGAACTCCACATGTAATCAATAAATGCAATGTGGAGATGTCAGTTTACATAATGAAGTTTATTATAGTAACTGGAGAGGTAACACCGGGGCTAATAATTGCCGGGAAGCAAATGCATTAATTCCCGATTCGGCAGTATCACCACGTGCCTTATTTCAGGGTAGAGAGGATTTGTTTATAAATGAATGAATAATCTTAAAAACGAGGACAAGACGCACGCTGTTCATTCCACACGTAAAGTAGCATGCACACTGTGGTAAATTATACTTCTTATTTCATTGGGCGGCGAGGCTGGATATTTATACAAATTGTTGGTAAAAAGAGAAGAAAGAAATGCTTTGTATACAACTACATGGAACACAGTATACGGAATTAACTCCTTCCACTCTCAATGGAAATCGGCCCACGTGGCTCTCAATAAAACATTATAGTAATACAGTCGGGATCTTGGCGTACGGGAAAAGCTTACACCTATCCATCACAGCGTCAGGTCTTTCATATTCCTGACCACAAGATGAATGATCATAATGAGACAACACAGGCAGATATTTATCAACTGACAGATTATCATCTCATATTGATAAAACTCCAGATTTGTACTGTATATTCACGTATCTAAAAATAAAATAAAAACAGATAAAAAATTTACACATTAAAAAAAATCATAAATAACAAAAGAACACATCAGTAAATATAAATCCTTGAGTCGCCCTATAGTTGACAACTCTGCTATCTATCCAGTTATATATGGGAGGATTTTGTGGTTCTATAGCTGATTCATAGAAATTACATTTAATAAGTTAAAAAGGAAAAAAAATTCCTCTGTGCCTTTCACTTGTCATTGGTTATAAAGAATTTTTTTTTATATTTTGTACAGTGGTACCTTGGTTTAAGAGTAGCTTGGTTAAAGAGCGTTTTGGTTTAAGAGCTCACAGTTTTTCAAAATTGTGACTTGGTTTAAGAGCTCCCTGTACTGGGTGGGAGGGCGAGTGGGGGAGGGGCATGGTCTGCATAGCGGGGTCTACAGCCCTGTAGTCTGACCCAGGAAGTCTCCCTCACCTTCCAAATCATAGCAGATCCACTTCAGGCTGAGGCTTACATCAGGGGACAGGACTGTGGGGGTAATCTCTCCATAGCTGTAACCCCTCTCTCCCCGGACAGAGAGTGCTGCATGTATGTGCCCACATCTGTCCTGCTTATTCCTTCATGCTCCCTGCAGTCTCTGTCAGCCCTTGTGTTTCCCATCCTCTCCATTACTGTACAGTAACTTATAATATCACATATTCTGCTGCTTCTGAATGTTTGTTTCATCTGTTTTACATGTTATTCAGAATAATAAATCATTATTTTTGGAATGTGGAACCAATTGTCTGCATTTCCATGATTTCTTATTTGAAAATTTGCTTTGGTTTAAGAGTGGATTTGGATAACAAGCACAGTCCCAGAATGAATTATGCTCGTAATCCAAGGCACCACTGTACTTGATATTCGGGAAGAAAACCTGGAAAAATTATGGAATCACCACTCAGAGAAATTCAACTTATCTTGATAGATAATAGCAAGTATGCAATGAATAGTTATTTTTCCGGATGGGCAGCAACATATGAAAAATTATGTTTGAGTGAAATACCATTTCAATAACTGGACATCATTGATTGATAACCAGTGCCACTGGTCAACAAATTTTCAAAAGTTGTTTGGTTCAGAAATAAAATTATCCATTTCTTAATGATTTTCATGTGCTGAATTCAAATATCACAAGGAAAAATGTGAATTGGCTCTAGTTTCTATGATATGGAAGAGTTCTCATGTTACTGTTTTGTGAATTGTATAGAATACAGTATAATAGCCGACATATTTATTACTTCTGCAATCATAAGGAAGCAAGTTTACTGTTCATAAACCTTTAAAATATATTCATAGGAAACTTAGTTCTATCTGAAATCAACTACAATTTACAGGCAGATCTAAGAATTTTTACAAATTAATTATGTTTATTGAACTCTGGAATGTAGGTCCTTATTCAATGGCTACTCGGTGCATTTACACGTCTTTTGTATTCATACATGGGATTGTCTCTGATAACTGTCCAACAGTAGTCTGCAAGCATTGATGGGTTCCATTTACCCCGATACCTTAGGCTAGGTTCACACTGTGTTTTTGCAATCCCTTTTTTACAAAAAACGGATGAAAAACGGATGCATTTGTGTGCATCCGTTTTGATCCTTTTTTCCGTTTCCGGATTGAAACGGATCAGTTTTTTTTAAATGACATAAAAGTAGTGTTGACACTACTTTTGTGTCCTTTAAAAAAAAAAACGGATCCATTATTTTTTTTTATAATGGAAGTCAATGGAAAAGCAGATCAAAATGGATGCAAACAAATGCATCTGTTTTTTCATCTGTTTTTCGCGAGAAACGGATGAAAAAAACGGTTAGCAAAAACACAGTGTGAACCTAGCCTTATACCATAACTATTGGTCATTCTAAGATGATGCAATATACCAGTTGATGATGCAATACTGATGATGCAAACTTTTCCTAGTATTGTATCACAGGCTGTGAGAAGTATAGAAAGTACGTCTATTTCTTGAAAATTAGAGCCAATTTCAAAATTTGAACAACATTTTCGATCTCAGCACCCCAAAATTAGTTCAACTGTTTTCATGTCGGAACCTTTTTGGCTGTTGACCATTGACTCATTGAAATGAGCAAGGCTTAATATACTCTCCATCTATTTGCAGAAAACAGGCTTCATTGTAATTGGTGACATGTTTTTTTGTTAACCAAGTTCCACTGTTCAGTAATTCCATTATGTTTAACATATAATATAATGTATTATATTTTCCTTTAATTTGTCTAATGGATATCTCATGAAGCCCAAAGGTTCAGGACCTAAACTAATGTTGCTTTGTGTCATGTATGATTGGTGTATGTGCTTTTATGGTTAAAAAGCTATGTGATCATCCTCTTAATGGGGTTATCTGGCACTAGCACATTTTTAACATGTTGCTGCCATATAAGAAAACATAGCAAACATGTTATGCTTACCTCTCTGCACTCCCCTGGTGTCCCAATGCGATTGCCGGTGTCTCCTGCTCTCTGCAGCCATTACTTCCTACACCAGCTCGTCTCAGGACTGACTACCTACTCAGCCAATCACTGGCTGCGGCATTGTCCCATCTCAGTAAGCGAGTGCAAGGAGTTCATCTCAAAAGTAACGCTACAGACAGTGGGGGACATTGGCAACAACACTGGGATACCGGGGGAGTGCAGAGAGGTAAGCATTCCATTTTTGTTATGTGAACGGTTGTATATTTGATGACATCATTTACCGAAATTGGTTATTTTGTTTTTGAGTGTCACCCAATGAAATGTATTGATAGTTGTAAGAATTAATATTCATTAACAGCTTTGTTATGGAACTACTAAGTTAATGACTATTGTATAAGTTTATTATATCAATTCTATGGTAATAAAACTCAAAGAACAAAATTCAATTTAAAGTCGGCATCACTTTAATCATTCATAGTTGGGTCTTAAATTCTATAGTCGTTTGTCCAACCCAAGCCGAGATTTACTCCTCACTCCGCAGCTGTACGATTGCCTAATATGACAACAAATTTACTAAAAAAGCTTCCATTGAAAGTTCTTTTACGCAATACAGAGAAGTAACCCGCTAAAATGACTGTTTATTGACTTTCTCTGAAAAGCAGAACAAACGGCTTGATGAACAAATTCAGCAATGTATAAACATATCAATTATTGTAAATCAAGGCAAGGAGCTTAATGGAAATGTCAGCCGAGAGACTTGTAGTTTAATTGTGTAACTTCTGGGGGAAAAAAAGAGAGGAATATTTCAAGTTTATGTCCCTAGAAGGAAAGTAACACAAATAATGTTAGCCTATTGGCCATTTACACAACTGTATATTTATCTATACACAGAAAAAAAGGGAAAATTTGGCAGCACATCTATGACTCTATTCACACTGCAGGTTGCACGTGGCTTAAGTACAGACAAAAAGGGGTGGAGGGAGATGAGAAACCAAAACAGGACAACAAAGAGTTAATTTAAAGCTACATCACTGGGCTATCTCCTCTGAAGTCAGCACTAACCTCTCAGACCTCTGAATACCGGCTTTCACACAACTCCTGCTGTGTAATCCTTTGTTCTCTGCTCTCTGCTGGTGACTAATCTCCCTCCTCCTGATGGTACATTCGCTTTAATACCTCACTGGGTGCTCATTTACCAATGCCCACTGCTGTCCTGGGAGAACATTGATATTACGCAACTGATCCACCAACGTTCACTACTGTCCATGGTGGAAATTGATGGATTGACAGGCTCATTGAAACTTTTTTATTTTTTTCAAACTTACATTTTCCAATTTTTTACACTGTCACAGCAACAGCTGTTGAATAAATTGTTACTCTGTAATAGTCCCACTAAAGTAGCTACTATAGTTTGCCTGTTTTAATAAAAATTTGTTTGTATGCAAATGTCTGAGTGATTCACTCATCTCTAGTTATGTCCATATGTAAGTTATGTAAGCCCAGAAACATTTTTCCCTGCAGGTAATGTAATGTAATGTAATGTAGTACAGGTAATGTAGGTAATGTAGTACAACATGCATTGCATTTATTAAGCCAAATGGGTGACAATGTCATGAATCATTATGTTTAATCTGTATAGTCAGTATATGCCACCTATAGCTGCCGGTAGCTTTCACTCATCAAAGTGTCTCCTGAACCACTGTGTAATATCCAGCATATTGTGTACAATAAAGCATATTGGAAATGATATTCCAGCTTCTTTAAGGGTGCGTTCACACCTACAGGATCTGCAGCAGATTTGATGCTGTGTTCAGTTATTTAAATGAAATCTGCTGCAGAAAATCAGCTACAGATCCTGTAGGTGTGAACGCACCATAAAGGGGTATTCCCATCTCATCTAACCTAGTTAGCTATCCTAGCTAACAATAGGGAACAATAGGGAAAGAGATGGCGAAGCAGGAGGGGGCAGGTTTGCTAAATGAGTGTTTTCACAAAAATATTTATCTTGATGATCCTTACCGGCCATTTCAAATGATAATTGTTTGCAGTAATAGCTTATGTTGACTGTCCAATATCAGCCAACATGCATGACTGTTTTACATTACATCCCATTTATTTGTGGGGAACACTGTTAGCTGTGATAGTCTTGGATCAAAGTCAAGGTCATGGTGGCATGATTATCTGCAATACCACTATCACCACCGCTGCATACAGGTTTGTTTCCTTAGTAGGATATATCCTAGCGTGGGGTTGTTAGGGTGCCTGTAATCATATATGATTGCCTGTTCCTCAAGCTTCTGAAGATAGGGAGCAATCCCACTGGCTTTCTGCAAGAAATCTATCCATGTTCAGTGAGATATAATGTATCTATACATTTAATCTTTTTTAATGTTTGCATTGGTAAAATATATCAATATATAAACAAATAAAAAATAGTTAGTAAAAATAAAAAATTAAATAAAACAAAAAATAAGTAAAAATAAATTATAATAATAAAAGCAAACCAATTTATCCAGTTGTTTTGTATTTCCCAGACTCCATCCCTTACAAATAAAACTCAGCGTGCATAGGTGTATACATGGTGCAGTCTAACCCATACAAAAAACTATGCAAATACATCTTGAGAAACCCATACTGACTGGCAAGAGGATATATATGAAAATAAGGATTTTCTCACAGCTCCAGCTAAATGTTTGCCTAATCAAGCTAACGGTTGCTAGGATACAAATGGAATTTTCACTTGTGCATCTATTATGTGATAGTTGGCTAATCTTATCATGAATATCCATCTAAGTGGAAACACACTCATATAACTAACATCTTAAAGCTGTATAATTAAAGGTGTGTGATTTGTTTCAATTGTTGCAGATTTAAACATTGTCTACTTTATGGTAGGGAGCGTAATCCGATCAAAGAAGTGCTTTCCCCTTTATTAAAGCGGTCTTGATAGGGCAACCATTGACATTCATACACAGATTTTTTATTTTTATTTTTTTTTACTTGTAAGAACTGAATAAGGAATTGACTGAAAAGAAAGAGGAAGTTTATTGAACATATTGGAGGTAATTCAAAATAAGCCCAAATAAATAAAGCAGTGGCCAAGGATACATGCTGCCACTCCATTCACAGTGACCTTTGCACTCCCACAGAATAGCAAGTTATGGTGATACTGTAAACCTCTTTACTCTGTCTTCAATTCATTGTTTAAAGCGAATGTACCCTCAGGTACATTGCTTTGTGTTTTTTTATATGAATGGCTCGGTGTGGTCGCGGGAATGCCAGTGGCACAGTTTTTTTTGAACTGCCGCCCGGTTCCGGTGCCCGTCTATTCCTAAGTACCAGCCTGGCATGGGGTGAACTCGTTGGCACCCAGTGTGACAAAACCTTATCCCTTTGTGACGTGGCTCCATTGATTCTAATAGCGCTGCATCACAGAAAGAACGGGAGATCGGCATGCCGGGCAAATGTTTGGGAATAGACTGGTGGCATACGTGGAAAGTGGGCAGCAGTTAAAAAAAAGGACCGCTCCACCGGCATCCATGCCAGCGTCGGTGCTGATCCATTCATGTAAAAAAATTAAAGGAGAAGTCCGGCAAAAGTTTTTATTAAAGTATTGTATTGCTCCCCAAAAGTTATACAAATTACCAATATACACTTATTGCAGGAAATGTTTTTTTCCCTGCACTTACTACTACATCAAGGCTTCACTTCCTGGATAACATGGTGATGTCACTTCCTGGATAACATGGTGATGTCACCCCCCCCCCCCCCCCCCCCGACTCCCAGAGCTGTGCGGGCTGTGGCTGCTGGAGAGGATGATGGCAGAGGGATGCTCAGTGTCCCTCCAGTGCCATGTGTCCCTCAGTGTCCCCCTGCCATCATCCTCTCCAGCAGCCACAGCCCGCACAGCTCTGGGAGTCGGGTCGTGACATCACCATTTTATCCAGGAAGTGACATCACCATTTTATCCAGGAAGTGAAGCCTTGATGCAGTATTAAGTGTAGGGGAAAAACACTTTATGTGCATTTCCCGTAATAACTGTATATTGGTAATTTCTATATCTTTTGGGGGGCAATACAATACTTTTATAAAATTTTTTGCTGGAATTCTCCTTTAAAGTGATGTACCTGATAGTACATTGTCTTTAACAGTGTCAACTGGGCAGGGCTTTATGGCAGTTGAGACCCATCTCCTGGCTGGGGAGAGAGCCCAACTTCCATGAGGCCCCGCCTAGTCGACACTGCCCACCGACGAAATGAAGTGATTTTTGAGAAGAAAGAAAATGCAGACAAGTTTTATATAGATATATATAAAATGTGCAGCATCTAAGCTTGTGGACACGACTTACAAATAACTTTTCACATGTTATCAGACACAAAGCAAGGAGTCCAACAGCATCCAAGCATCCACTTGGATACTGTTGGACTCCTTTTTGCTTTATGGCACTTGGGAGTAACTGACACTCCAACGTGCATCCCTTACACTTCATTGCCACTCTCTGGACCTTGTTCCATGGTGTTGTTGGATCACAAACTTTTGTTGTGTCATCAAACATGTCAAAAGTTATTCATCACAGGGGGTCTCAACAATGATCAGAAGAAATAGTAGTGGAGAGATCAAGGCAGGGCGATCATCTCCCCAACCGCAAACTCATTCTGTCAATATTTTCTTATGTTCAACTTATGATTGAATAATATTAACAGCACTTATGGCCAGTCGCTGAATGGATCACGCTGCTGCAATTTCTCTACGGCTATACCTTCTGATCTGATGACATGTCAAAAATTATTTGTAGTGACATGCACTCAAATTTTCAAATTGAAGTTACTGAGGTTTCTCAAATTCAAAATTTCCAATGAACCACGATATGTCCATTCACCATTCATCCCTTGAAAGTGCACACCCTAGCTACATAAAATCCTCCAGATGTCTTAAACAATATACAGTAAAACTTTATGGGGGGGGGATAGACACACTTAATCTAAAAGATCACGTCTGACGTCGATCATAAATTCTACAGACTACACATATTGATGCCTTTTAAAGGGGTTGTCCAGCGAAAAACTTTTTCTTTCAAATCAACTGGTGTCAGAAAGTTATATAGATTTGTATTTTACTTCTATTAAAAAATCTCAAGTCTTCCCATACTTATTAGCTACTAAATGTCCTGCAGGAAATGTTTTATTTTCAGTCTGACACAGTGCTCTCTGCTGCCATCTCTGGCCGAGACAGGAACTGTCCAGAGCAGGAGAGGTTTTCTATGAGGATTCATATAAAACCAAGACAAAGTTCCTGTCTTGGCCAGAGATGTCAGCAGAGAGCACTGTGTCAGACTGAAAATTAAACAACACTACCTGCATGACATATGGTAGATAATAAGTATGGGAAGACTTGAGATTTTTTAATAGAAGTAAATTACAAATCTATATAACTTTCTGACAATAGTTGATTTAAAAGAAAAAGATTTTCGCTAGACAACAGCTTTAAGTATTAAAATGTACCTGTCACCATAAAAAAAAACTTTTGACTCATTACAGAGACATTTAAAAAATATTTATTGGTTGGGGTCAGAGTGTTCAGACTGTGATTGATCAGGAGAATGAGTGCACCGCTCTCCCCCATGTAAGCGAGACGGCCCCATAGACTGACATTATACTGCTGCTTTGAACACAGAACAATGAAAGAATGCAACAATTGGAAGATGGTTTAAACACTCAGATCCCGACCGATAAAAACATTTGATACGGCATATCAAAAAAACTTTTTGTGGACATTGAAATGGAAACATGATGACAAATAGCAAGCTTTCAATAATATCTGGGTCTCTTCATCAGGCACATAAGGAGACCTGGGAAGTGACGACAGTTTACTATTTTTGGGTGGTCTGTAGAGTTGAGCACAGCTCAAATGTCCGATAGTCCGGTATTTGAATGCCAATGGCTGAAGAAGTTGGATAAACCCCTAAAGACATCTGGAAAACATGGATACAGACATAGACCTAAGGCATGCTTGAATTGTGCTCTTCTCTAGTGGTCCGTATAATCCATTGTATGTACATTTTTGCATATACATTATATGAGAATAATATCTGTTTGGATCTGTTTATTGCATCCATAGTAGGCGAATTACGCTAATTCTCAAAGGTTAAAAAAAGAGCCAACACTCACTCAATATTCAGAGTCATATTGATCTCTCCCATGAACAATACAAAACAGCATGTCCCATGCACCGCCATTAATTTAAGCATCTGTTATCCAGAACGCTAGCACAACATCCATTTTTCCCCATGATTCACAGGAGGATAATGTCTTGCAAGCCGAGATTTAATGAAGGATGGATCTGTCACCGAGCATTTAAACTCTCATTTCCTGCAGCCTGGGCGTGTCGCCAGTGATTACAAACTGTGTTTCCATCCCAGGTATAATATGTTTTTATGGATTTATCTCGACACATGAATATTTCAAGCAGCGTGCCAAATCCTGGGGTTCACGTAAAACAGAATTGATTTCCGAATGAGATTGATGCTATTTTTTTTTATTCTTTCCATATTTATTCTAATAATATATCCTTTCAACCAAACCTGATAATATCATGTTGTGCGAATCTGGGGTAAGTGCACTGGATTATAGTTGTGGACGGGGATTGGGGTAAATTTGATAATTTGAGGTTACGACGATCACCCGTGGAAAAATGTTCATAGAAGATACACTGTATACACTGATTCCTTGACTAATAGAAGATTATATTTACGCTGTTTGGAGCTGCTGATGAGTGGGATGTGTCTGTGACAACCGATTATTATTCCATGACAGTTAAAGATCGTGCAATAAAAAAGCAAAAATAGAAGCACAGAGATTCAAAGGGTGATAATGCCTTGCTGGTGTATTTTGACAAATAGTGAAGACACTGCTCACTGTGTTACATGTTGCCTATCAAAGTTTTTTTTCCCCTAAGTTTCCTTCTGTGAAAATATCAGAAATGTAATTAGGTAAAAAAAAGTAAGAAAAAAAGAATTTGTCTACTATGCGAAATGTATCAGGGACCATGTCTCTTTTTGGGGACTAAGGGCCCTATTATTCAGGCTTACCTGGAGGAGCAACCGAGTACTGACCTGTCACATCAGAGCTCTCTTGCTCTTTGTTCGCCCGCTCGCTGCTGGCGCTATTACACACACTGACAGCGAGCAGGTAAGAGCTTGCGGAGAGCTGTGGGAGGGGCTCCCCGGATGATCTTTAGATTATGCAGGGAGCTCATAGGGGATAGCGGCGGTCCGCTCCTATTACCGGTCAGTAGGCCGCTGCTTCTATTTTTTTTTTTATAAACATTGTGCATATTGGCTGATCATTGCCTTTTAACACTAGCTATAAAACCAGGCGATTATATATTGGCCGATAATCAACCAAATATGTTCGAAAACCACTTGGTGTAATAGGGACTTTACTATTAGAGCGAACCGGGTTCGGGTTCGAGTCGATCCGAACCCGAACGTTCAGCATTTGATTAGCGGTGGCTGCTGAACTTGGATAAAGCTCTAAGGTTGTCTGGAAAACATGGATACAGCCAATGACTATATCCATGTTTTCCACATAGCCTTAGGGCTTTATCCAACTTCAGCAGCCACCGCTAATCAAATGTCGAAAGTTCTGGTTTGGATCGACTCAAGCATGCTCCAGGTTCGCTCATCTCTATTTACTATGTTTTTTATGGTTTATAAATAGGTAGTGTAGGAACCACATTAGGAAAAGGTGCACACATTTCACGCCAAAATCGTAAAACTTATGCAATTAAAACTAGTACAAAACGATGTACCTAGTCGTACATTCACTTTAACATTTATTTCAATGCAATTCAATAAAAATGTTAAAACTTTTCTATAACAATACTGTCAATTTTTATAGCCAGGAAGAAATATCACCTCAAGTGAATCTTCTAAACTGAGATAAAATCTATCAATAAAATACCAGCAAAAAAATCTCCCCATGTTTAACCTTAAAACTCATCTCAGCCAAACCACCGGGAGGCTTAATCCCTGATAAATAGATTGTCCATGTGAACTTTTATCTAAGTTCCACTGTATTGACGCCAGGTTGAAGGGTTTTTTTTTGACCATTTTATTTTTCAGATATATTTTGAGCATTTTTTTTATTATTATTTTATTTTTTATTATTATTTTTTTTTTCATTTTGCATTGCGCTCTTTATTTGTTATTTTACAAGTCACTCTTAACATGACGTAAGTGCAGTAAGCTCACAAGCGCAAAGTGAAACACAATTTCCTGCTGGCTTCAGAAGAAATACATTAATCCACTGGATATTTTCCACAACAATATTATCTCTCCTGTGCAGGCTATATTTCTTGCATTCAGTTTAAAAGGAATAAAATCCCAAGAAATTTGTTTGAAAAGTATCACACTGAGAAGTGATAGGTAAACTGTCTGATATTCCAATCAAGACTTGCTTTCAAAAATGCTTTTCATCACTGATGCAATAATTTCTACAGTATGAAGTGAGGACACACTTGCAATGCTCATTTCCCTGCTTGCAGATTGCACATGTTGCCGTTATCAATGCCTTCATTTAAATAAGGACAAACGTCTCCATTGACTGCTGTATTAAATGGAAAAATGCTCACTCGGAAATTATCGACAGACGGGATGACAGCTTATCATTTTCCGGGACCTAGAGGACATGTCCACTTATTTGTCACAATAATATTTTCAATTTGGAATATCTGCAAATATTTCCTATACTTTCAGTCCTGCCATTGGAATAAATACAAGAGCGTTTTTCTCCAGATACAGAAATGGGGTTGAAATAAATGTCCTTGATTTGTCCTCTTGTAGAAAGTCTTTCAATACTCAGTCCAGCTTTAGAACTGTGCTTCTCTGAACATGAGACCTAGTGTAATTTTAAAGGCTTTTTGGAGTAGACGTGACATTTAAGCCCTACTCCAAATATAAGTTCTAGTTACAGTCAGCTGACCAAATCCCTGACACTGGGTGGCTGCACATCAGCCAATCAGTGCTAGACTTGTTAGGCTCCGCCCCCACCTGCTCAGCACAAGCTGCAGGGGAGGCAGGAGGGGTAAGAAGATGCACAGTAGGGGACACTGAATATGGGGGATGGAGGGTATATGGGCCAACTACAGAGGAGGGAGGATATATACAGAATGGGGAAAGAACTAAAGCTGGAAGAGGAAGGTATACAGTATTGGGGGGCTTATTGCAGAAGGGGAATATGTACAGTGTGGGGGAAGAACTACAGAGGGAGAGGGAGGTATACAGTATGGCACTACATGCAGAAGGGTGAATATACAGAATGGGGGAAGTATTACAGAGGGGTCTGGAAGGTATACAGTATAGGGGAACAACTAAAGAGGGGGGAGGGAGGTATACAGTATGGGACTACAAGCAGAAGGGGGGATATACAGAGTGGGGGAAGTATTAAAGAGGGGGCTGGAAAGTGTACAGTATAGGGGAACAACTAAGGAGGGGGGAGGGAGGTATACAGTATGGGACTACAAGCAGAAGGGGGGATATACAGAGTGGGGGAAGTATTACAGAGGGGGCTGGAAGGTGTACAGTATAGGGGAACAACTAAAGAGGAAGAAGGAGGTATAAAGTGTGGGGACTACCTACAGAGGAGGGGTGTGTGCAGTATGGGGGAACAACTACAGAGGGGAAAGGTATAAAGTATAAGGGGCCACCTCCAGAGGGGGGATGTATACAGTATGAGGAAATAACTCTTAGTGAATCTGGTAGGGCAATTGGGGGCGGGCCTAATTTACAAGTACAAGTATGCCCCCATAGACTTAATAATGTATAATTTAAACAATGTCAATATATGAGACCCCTATTTTCTATTTACAGATATGTCCACAGTTACCCGTGCCTCTGGTTGAGATGTATTTAAACGTTAAAGAAACCTTTCATATTGTAAAATTAAGTCCAAATGTAGATAGCATGTTACAGAGGAGATAGAAAAATAGATACTGTAGATAGATACCAGTCTAACAGATATATGGTAGATAGATAGATAGATAGATAGATAGATAGATAGGAGATAGATAGATAGATAGATAGATAGATAGATAGATAGATAGATAGATATAGTTCTGAGGGAACAGTTCCAGGATAACTTCTCATTTATTCATGTAAATCCCTTCTCATTCTGGGCTAATTAGTCATGTGGGCGGGTCTGCTTAGTGACTGATAGCTCTATATACACATATAGCTGTCAATCACTGAGTAGGATGGCCTAGGTGATTCATGATTCATGATCTATGCTTAGCATACACAAATAAAAGGTTTCTCACAAAGGAGGTTCCTACTAATATACTGTATACTATACAGAAAGTTCTCTTTGTGTATTTAATCAGATTAACCTGCAAGAAATGAAGACAAACTACTGAAATAAAGACATCTTAAGACTAAAAATCACTTATAATTA
The DNA here is from genome assembly GCF_027789765.1 of Dendropsophus ebraccatus. NCBI lineage: Eukaryota > Metazoa > Chordata > Amphibia > Anura > Hylidae > Dendropsophus > Dendropsophus ebraccatus. Next base: position 189,952,235 of record NC_091455.1, read on the forward strand.
GAAAGCCCAGGATAGAACCTTTCCATCCTGTAAATATTTGCTCAGGCAGTGAGAACTATTTACACAGGGCTCCAGGGGACATACCTGGGAAATCGGAAGACTGCAAGAATTTGCTCTGTTATAGAGTATTATACAGTATTCTATGAAAAAAGAAAAGATAATTGGTGGTTCTTTCTTACACAATACCTAAGTATGGACCCAATGGACAGACCTAGTACATGACGAGAAGATGATCTTAACACCAACTCCAAAAGGGCAGCTTAAATTAATTTTAATTGCAGTGCGTTTCAAAGATTTAAACCTCCTCTTCATCAGGAGTACATTATGGTCCAATGACCTTCATTTTATAATAAGATAACAATTGATGACCCAGAACAAGTGCCGTTGGTGCAGGTGCTCCCGTGGCGTCACTGGTTTAACATAAACAGTATTTTCTGTATTTTTTAAATTATGCAACAGGACCCATTCTGGGTCATCAATTGTTATTTTATTATAAAACGAAGGTCATTGGACCATAATGTACGCCTGATGAAGAGGAGGTTTAACTCCTTGAAACGCATAGCAATTAAAACTCTAAAATTCTTGTCCATGTTGGGATAATCTTCTCGTGATGTATAAGGTTTGCTCACTGGGTCCATACTGAGAAAGAACCACCAATTTTCTGATCCTTACCTTGCTATATTGAGACCGAGCTCTGTATGCGATGTCACTGATAGCACTAGATTAGTGAGGAGTAAAACAGTTAAAACATAAAAACAAGTTTTAACCCACTCCCCCATCTGTCCTAACTGGTCCCCAGCTTGAGCATTCTTCTGGATGGATGCTAGAGTCATCACTAGGAGGGATTTAGAAGAGTACAAAGTCCAGGAAGGGTCCAACCAGATAAAAACTGCAATTACAGCGTAGAGGGGTTGGGGTTAAAACTTGTTTCTCTTCATCCAGCAAGTAGTGTGACAAACCACCAATGCATTACTTTAAAAGGGTTGTTCCAGGGAGCAGAAGACATCTGAAGCCTTCTGCTCCCTGATGCTCACTTCCTGTGATTCTGCATATTGGAACTATACCTTCTGAGATGATGATGAAGCAGGTGTATATGATGATCATGGCCATTGGACATCGCAATAATTGGGATATATCCCCCTCCAAAGCGTACTTCCGAGACATGGAATAACGGGAAGTAAGAGCCAGGAAAGCAGAAGGCATTAGCTGTCTTCTGTTCCCTGGGCAACCCCTTTGACTCTCACCTAGTTGGCACTGTCAAAGTTTTTATGGGTAAAAGTTGTAGACAAACTCCCTTTAAAGAGGTTTTCCAACTTAAAACTAAGTATTCCCCTATCCACAGGATAGAGCACAAGTAAGAGATTGTGAGGGGTACTCCCTGGCGATTTTCAGATCAGCTTATAGCTCCTTTGTTGTCTTGAATACAACACGTGACCCACGGCTCTCATTATTCTCTATGGAGCCATCATAAAGAGCAAAGTGCTGTACTTGGCTCTCTTTGGCAGCTCTATTTATTCTCTATAGAATGAATAGAGCCGCGGGTCATTGCCACACCTTTGGGTGTATTCAAAACAAAGGAGCCAGGGGGCGATCTGGTGAGTGGAAGTTGGACCCTTATTATCTCTTACTTGCCCTCTATCCTGTGAATAGGGGACAAGTTAGTATTACCATGAGTTGGAATACCCCTTTAATGTGGTTATCTGCGGTTCGGACATCAATGAATAAAAGAAAGATGTTTGATACCATGACTTTTGCTGATCCCTAGATGCTGGAAGACCATTACCCTTCCTTGTCTTCTAATAGGACCTCTTTGCCGCATAGTTGGCCACTGAGTATAATAGGCTGCCTTCATAGTCAATGGTTAGACCTATGTGAAGCAAATAGAAGATGAAGCGGCATAGCAGTTACCTGGCATCATTGCCGATCAGCAGCCTCACATTGTTATCAAGCGTAATCTCAGCATTAACACAGGCGAATCGCCTCTCTCCAATAAAATCACATGCACATTTGCCGCCAAACATTCAGTCAGACATTGTTTCAATTTACCACTGTGCCATGTTTTGCAATTGAAATAGATTTTTATCCATCGTCATGAATCTGTATTATCCGACGTCGCGGAGGAGAAACGCTCCCTATTTGCTCAGGAGGTTCTTTAATCTCCCGTCATAAGCACCTTGTTTACACTGCCTCTATAAATGTTTACTGATAACTCAGTATTTAGCGGACATGATAATTGATGTCGCCGTGTTTGATTACTAATAGCATTGTGATGATGTTACCAGAACCTTGCCTGTAAGTGGATATAACCCCTCTTTTTCATTGTTATTATGGTAGGACTATAACAGCTCTCCAGGGGACTATAACCTGTACAATAGATTAAAACCTAGTTAAATGATTTTTTTTTCTTCAGCTTGGCAGAACACCAAACTCCGAGGCTATGTAATCTGTGAATAATAGGACACTTGCAAGCTGTGTGTGACAAAAGTGCAGTGCACCGGGTGATTTAGGAAGTGTGCAAGGAAAATCAAATACTGAGATCCTGATCCTATGGGAGTTTATTAGGAGGAGTATTTAGCGGTAAACACCAGATTTAGTTCATAAATAATTTAAGAAGGAGAGTTTATTAAGAGGTTCCTAAGGAGACATTGCTCATCTCTTTATTCTGGTATAGAAATATGGAGAATGGAGATGTCACATTCAATTCAGTCTTCTGTCAAAATTGACATTGTGTAACATGCTAATTTGCAATGTACATAAGCCATATTATAGAGAGAGAACATGGGTATTCACTATTCTCAGGATAAATGTTCAGGCCCTGTTACATGGAATGATTATCGTGTGAATTATTATCTTGTGTAATCGTTTTGTGTGAGGGCAGGCAACGATCGTAAGACCAACAACAAACTGTTCACCCTTTGGTTTGGTGCCAACACCAAAATTATCGTTAATTGTTCACTGATGGTTCAGTGTAATTCCAGTGTAAATCATTCCTTTGTTAACCATTAAAAAACATAAAAAATCGTTTCATCTAAGAGTTACACAGAGCGATATTTGGCCAGTTATTGCTCCGTATAATAGAGACAACAATCAGCCAATGACCGCGTCATTGGGAGATTGTGTCATTAGGTCTGGACCTAAAATCATCGGCCCCTGACAGCGCATAGCTACATCTAATAGCAATGCATGGCTAATGATTGAATAAACTGTTATACATCACCACTTTACGCTCCCGGTCTTCTCCTGTTCTCTGCTTAATTTCCAGTGCTGCGGCAGTAGCTTCAGAGCGGCCTGTCTGAGCTGTTAGGCTGCTCAGCCAATCACTGGTCGTGGTGGTCCTGGACAGTGATTGGCTGAGCGGCCTGTCAGCCTAGACAGGCTCCTCTGAAGCTGCAGTCGCAGCACCAGGGAGGAAGAAGAGAACAGGAGGAAACCGGAAGCATGGGCAAGGGCTGTAGGAAATCGCTAACAAGCAGCCCTTGCTAAACGATAATTGAGCTGTGTAAAAGGCTCAGTAAATAAGTGCCAATCTAGCATTCCGGCCATCATAGTCTGGTCTAAAAGTACCCTTAGACTCTTCAAGATCCAACCACAACCTTAACTATCACACGAAGAGAGGACCAGTGTGCCCCATTTGCTTGGAATCAGAGGGGGGAAAGGGACAAAGTCTCACCATGTGTATGGTATTTTCCACTGTAGTCTATGGGAATCTTGAGATTAAATTCCCAGTGTTAAGACTCTCACTCCTTCTTCCAACATCCTCATTCTTTGAAGAGTTTTTATTGGATTATTTCTTGAAAAAAGGTTGAGTGGTGAAAAAGGTCGGCTAGAAAAGTCGCCTTAAATGGCCTACATGGCTATAGGGATATGTAACCAGTTAAACTATGGCTATGTTCACACAACGTATAAGACCGGCCGTTCCGTGACGGATGATCTTTCTGTCAGCAGAGCTCTGATGTGAGCGCATCAGCGCACGCCCGCATCAGAGCTTCCCATAGCACACAGTTCACTGTGTGAACTGACAGGGTTTCCTACGGCCGCAATTCAGTGACATGTCAGTTCTTTGCGGCGCCGCACGGGATCCCGGCCGGAGCGTATACGATGTGTATCCCGGCCGGGATCCCATTGAAGCAGAGGCAGTGTTCCACTCCGCAGAAAGTGCAGCCGTACTTTTACATAGTGTGAACATAGCCTATATATGTATTTATTAGAGTTGTCTGAGGCTAAAATCACTTTGCAAAAAAAAAAAAAAAAAAAAAAGCTTCTTCCTCTAAAGTGTCATAGAGGTGTAGCCAGGGCACTGAGGTGCATTTAGGTGCAATGGACACAGCTCTAGGAAACACAGAATATCATTAAAAAGCATTTTATTTGATCTGATCTTAGTCTTATACAACTATGAAGATAGCAATGGATTCTCCGTAGGAGGCACACCATCTCGGACTGCATGCAAAGTCTTGGCTTTCTCCCCTATCTAAGCCCTGCCCCCACTTTCTGTGTTCCATCTTGGTCTCTCTGCTGATAGAGGTGGGATTCCCATTTAAAACAGACAGGGGACGGCAGACTGAAAGGAAGCGAGACACCTATTGGTCAAGATTTATTGGCTGTCCAATTTTATAGGTGTTTTGAAAATCAAAGGGCACAGACACATTCTTGCAAAAACAGCACCACCCCTGTCACCAGGTTGTGCGTGTTTTTACATTTCAGCTCCATTTACTTCAATGAACTGAGCTCAAAACCCCACACCCAAACTTAGTACTAGTGATAAGCGAACATGTTTGTAAATGTTTGCATGTTTGTATGAACATGACGCTAATTGTTCGTGTTAGCCGTTCACAAACAATCTGTTCGAATATTACACTTTGCACCTGATAATGTGTACGCATATGCGTAACTCTAGACTGAAACATATATACGCAATCTGTGCGCAACTCTAATTTACGATTTGTACCTGATAATCTGTACACATGTGCATAGACCAAAATGTATGCTTCTACTTTGCATTCATTGTTTGTTTGTGAATGTTCAAAGGACACGAACCGATCACAATCTTTTTTTTTTTTTCATGTTCGTGTTCGTGATCCAAACCGTACATTGGGATGTTCGTTCACCACTATTAAGGATAGCAGAGGTGCAGTTCAATCCTAATCTTTGCTGCAATACCAGAAACAGCCACTGGACAAGTGTGGCACTGTTCGTCTCCACAGCAATGTTTTTCTTATTTCTTATAACCACTTTTAAATGAATACCAAACGAGACCAAATGAATGCAGAAAGCTCTAGAGATCTAGACACAGGCCTCCTTATCTTGTCATGTTTTATAGAATACTATGTGTTCTTTCCACTCCTTCCTCGTGCTTTCTCTTGATTCCAACCTTTAACATCATTTCCTGGCTGTGTATTAATCTTCCTCATTCTACATATACAGCCCGACTTCCCACTCCCAGTGCCTGCCATAGAGACAGCTCTGGTCACTCTGTGTATTTATCACAGACATAGAAAATTTCATCACCATCTATTGTCTTGAGAGAAAAAATGCTTGACGTGTTGACAGCCGAGTCTCTTTAACCTGAGATCCATTTACCCTTATCTGTCTCACTGTGCATCTCCAGTCTGACTGAACAAGTTCCAAATCAATGATTCATTTATTTTGTGGTTCACTGTGTCCCTTTCCTTGCTCAAATTCATTTACTATCTCGAGCTGGTGACTTGTGCTGTTTAGTTCTTGTAATGTATTAGAATAGTCGCTGACCTCTGTCATCTACAAGTCAAGAACGTCTGCGGAGAGGCGGAGGCGGCGGCGTGGTTAAGAGAACAATGCGGCTGCTGAGGAACTATACAGACTGCACATTTTATCGGCTTTTTATCCAGGTATTTTTGGGAGAATTTTCTTAAAGAGGAGAGTGCGACATTTAATATTTATTCGAGAGCATGAGGATCATCTATAGTATTATTACGGTATGTGTTTAGATTGATTGGGACTTTGTTTATTAGGATATTTTTTATGACCATATAACAAACACACAATCTATAACAAGACATGACTATTAGAGATGAGCGAACCGGGTTCGGGTTCGAGTCCATCAGAACCCGAACGATCGGCATTTGATTAGCTGGGGCTGCTGAAGTTGGATAAAGCTCTAAGGTTGTCTGGAAAACATGGCTACAACCAATGACTATATCCATGTTTTCCACATGGCCTTAGGGCTTTATCCAACTTGAGCAGCCACCGCTAATCAAATGCCGAAAGTTCTGGTTCGGATGGACTCGAGCATGCTCGAGGTTCGCTCATCTCTAATGACTATATAAAAGAAAATTGGGCGCAACTTGAACATGCTAAAGTCTCATCGTTCGGCATTTGAATACCGGTGGCTGAAGAAGTTGGATGCAGCCCTGGGGAGTTCTGGAAAACATATAAACAGCCATAAACCATAGTCTGTCTCCATGTTTTCCAGGCAGCCTTAGGACTGCATCCTACTTCTTAAGCCAGCGGGACTCAAATGGTGAACGATCAGACTTGAGCATGCTCCAGTTTTGTTTCGTGATATGTAGGAAGATGAAGGACATACTGAAAGGGGTTATCCCATGAACAATAGTTAGTATAAGCCACATATATTAGAGACATGCTATAGTAGTAATGCTACATGAAGTTTGGATGACGAGGTTTGCCCAACTTCCCATGCATCTTTTCTTCAAGCAATACACAAGACGCTGACCGCCCCCCCCCCCCCCATCTTGTTTTTTTTCTAAGCTGTATTTTCTGAATATTATTATGGTGAACATAAATATCAGGTCAATCATTTTAAAACCATTACAAACATAGTCACCCATACATGCTGTACCAGTAAAGTAGCACAAATACTTAAAGGAGAACTCTCCCCACACACACCTCAAAAAATAAATCACGTTTAAGCAAGGGATCAGGTCTAACTTTGGATAACCACTCTCCTGGACACAGTTCTGCAGATAATGCGTTGTTGCAGTTCTCCCTTACTTCCTCTTTCAGCTGCAGCAGCATGAACCTCTTTTCCTAAAACTCCCAGCATGCTTCTCTTCTCCTAGACCAGCTCTGCCCTGCCCACTCTATGATGCACCCTTGCTCAAGTACGACCTCTACCCAACCCACTCTACAATGCTCCGTAGCTGTATCTGCCCTCTGTAAAACTTTCCATAGCAGCCTCTAGCCCACTCTCTTAATCCCCCTCATCCAGTGTACAGGTCAATGCTTTCTCGGCCTTATGAAGACACCTACTGCAGTGACGAGTATAGGAGGTTGGTGCCGTCTCAGACTCAAGAAGGAGGAACGTATAGAAAAAGTTGGTGTCGTCCTGGACTTCAATCATGCCCTGAGTGACAAGGAGGGTAAGGGTTCTATTACACAGAGCGATTTTTAACGATTAGCGAGCAACGATAATTGATCGCAAAGGAGATTGTTTATCGTTCACCATATTACACAGAACTATAATTGTTATTTACTATCGTTATTGCGATCGTTACTATGATTGTTTACTCCTTCTGATCCCAACAAAACAATGAACAATGTGCAATCACACTGAACGATTAGTGAACAAATGTGGAACTTGAGCGAATGAATGTGGAATTACAGCGAACGATTAGCGAATAGAGATGAGCGAACCTAGAGCATGCTCGAGTCCATCCAAACCCAATCGTTCGGCATGGATATAGTCATTGGTTGTAGCCATGTTTTCCAGACAACCTTAGAGCTTTATCCAACTTCAGCAGCCCCAGCTAATCACATGCCGAAAGTTCGGGTTCAGGTGGACTCGAGCATGCTCCAGGTTCACTCATCTCTAACTATATCCATGTTTTCTACATAGCCTTAGGGCTTTATCCAACCTCAGTAGCCACCGCTAATCAAATGCCGAACGATCGGGTTTGGATGGACTCGAGCATGCTTGAGGTTCGCTCATCTCTATTAGCGAACGATTAGTGATAATTTTAGGTTCAGATCTAAATGATTTTTCAATCGTTGCCTGCAATTACACTGAACGATTATTGTTTAAATTCGAACGGTTTGAAGATTTTTCGCACGATAATCGCCCCTTGTAATAGGGCCCTAAATGTCACGTTCCAAGATGGTGGCTAGGAAGGGACCGTGGGACATGATGGAATCCATTTTGGAAGAACTGTGCTTAGAACCGTCAATAACATCATATTACAGTATGATCTAAGTTGACATTGTGGGTGTAATTCTGGAAGATCAGTTTTGCCAACATTCCCCTTTAAACATCGAGTACCCCGAGCAACGAGTTCAACCAAGCGCCTTGATACGTACTTGCTCAAAAGTATTCATAATATAGATAATAAAATTGAAAATTAAAAAACTATTATTTTTTTTTTAAAGTCTGCCTTTAAATAAACTTAATTTAAACAATAGGTGATTTTCTGATGACATATTGTCATATTGTCTTGCTATCCGTGTCCATGGTTACAGACTACAAGCAAACCTTGCATAGTCTGATCTCACAGTCATTCTCCTGTTCCCTATTGCTTGCTAACCTACCAAATGCCTAATAATAAGGCATAAGTGTCAAATGATAAATGGCGTGACTTCAGGATTAGGGGCAAATGATAGGTAGCGTGACCTCAGGATTAGGGGCAAATGATAAATGGCGTGACTTCAGGATTAGGGGCAAATGATAGGTAGCGTGACTTCAGGATTAGGGGCAAATGATAGGTAGCGTGACTTCAGGATTGGGGGCAAATGATAGGTAGCGTGACTTCAGGATTAGGATTGAATTAGTAACATAGAGCATATTGCAAAATTACAATTCCCATCATGCCTGGAGAGCCGAAGGTAGTTTTGCGGCAGCTGGAGGGCCAAAGATTCCCCATCCCTGCCATAGGAACAGAGAGGTTTATATAGTTGCATTAAAGCAAATGTACCACTTCCTAAGTGAATTTTTTTTCAACTACCTTATCGGTGCTATCACGGTGGCGCGGATAAGTTTTTTAAACGACGCCCAGTTCCCGTGCTTGGCATCGGTTTCTTCATGTGAACCGACCTGCTCTATGCACTGAAGGCGGGCTCAGTGCCCCAAATGTAACAATATCCCCTCCCCTTAATTCTAATAAAGGCGTGTCACAAAAAGGGGGGGATATCATAACACTGGGGGGCGTTGACCCCGCCTCCAATGAATACAATGGGCCTGTGCACAAGAAGAAGTTTTGAAAAATGGACTGTGCCACTAGGATCTCAGCACCAGCTCCAAAAAGGTAGTGGTAACAAAAAATATCTATGAAATGGTACACGCACTTTAACCAGTACATATAATATGTATATTATGTATAATATGTATAATAATCATGTACCTTCAGTTTTTGAATAGTCCGGACAATGGATATACAGGGCAATAAAACACGTGTTTCAACATCATAGCAAATGGCTACCTTTGCGTACTAACCCATTCTTCTCTCTAAAGGTGACCTACATGCAGTAAAAGAGATAGAACCCTAAATAACACCATACAAGCGATAAAAAGTGAAAAAGTTACCCACAACCGACAAAATGAAATGGGAAATGCTATCGAGGAACGGAAACGCAGAATTTATCGTCCCCATTAAAGGTATTCCTCAGCTGTATCAACACAATGAGGATTTAATGACAGAGCAGCAGGTATTGTTAAGACAGAGGATCCTGTAATCGTAACCCGTGTATCTTACCGGCGCCGGCCAAGTTAAAGTTGTACAGAATCCGAGCACTTGGTTGAAGTTCTAAGATGGAATGATCAATCTTTTTGACTTTCCTGGTAAACATGTTACACCGGGGGGTCACAATACACTTTTATTACCTCACTGTCAGGGATTATGCCATTACAGAAATGATAAAGTATTCTTCTGTGGATTTCTTTAATTTTATTTTTTCGTGCGATCACAGGAACTCATAACCAATAAATTTAGTGGAATGCGGTGTCGCTATTAACTAATTCCGTTTAAATCCTCCAGGGCTGCCCAGACGCAAACACTTCAAAGGATTTTTTACAGTATATTGAAAATGATATTCACCCTGGGACGGAGGTTTAAGCAGTGATCTGCCACTGTTTTCTTTATGATTAGAACTACAACACAGCTAAATGTCATTTAGCGGAAACACTGTGTTCCCATGGATTTGTAAAACTGGTCGACTGTTTGCCTTTAATAAAAAATCCTTTTATGCTGTCCAATAAATTTTGTTATTTTTTATTTTTTTACAGAGACAAGAGGAGGTTGTTTGATATTACTGCTAATTACATCAATGAAGGAATTAACAGGATCACAGGCGTATTCTCTGGTTAAATTGTCAATGGGAATTTGGAATAGCGTAAAACACACAAACACCAAAATAAATATAACATCAATAATTAAATATTTTTGTTTTCATCATTCTTTCATCCGTCTGGTTCAAAAAAGTCACAAGAAATTACAATGTAGTCAAAGCAATTGAAAGGGGGGACACTGGAGATTTATTTTTTTTAATTAACTGGTGTCAAAATGTTATAGAAGGTTTAAAAGTTTAAAGCGACTCTGTACCCACAATCTGACCCCCCCCCAAACCACTTGTACCTTCGGATAGCTGCTTTTAATCCAAGATCTGTCCTGGGGTCCGTTCAGCAGGGGATGCAGTTATTGTCATAAAAATAACTTTTAATCCGGCAGCGATGTGTCTAACGGCTGGGGCTTACATTTGTATATGCATTAGGTTGGCACAACCTCTGCTCCCCGCCCTCCTCAGCATTAGGAATGATCCAGGAACATTAACTGCTGTTTGAGCTTTGCACAGGTGTCTTAACGTCCAGCCCATGTTCATTATACACACAGGTGGGGAATAGGAGATAATCTGCCTGGAGCATTCCTAATGATGGGGAGGAAGGACAGAGAGGCTGTGCCAGCCTAATGCATATACTAATGTAAGCCCCGGCCGTTAGACACAGCGCTGTAGGATTAACCCTTTGAGGACCAGGCCCAAAATGACCCAGTGGACCGCTCAAATTTTGATCTTAGTGTTTTCGTTTTTCCCTCCTCCCCTTCTAAGAGCTCTAGCACTCTCAGTTTTCTATCTACAGGCCATGTAAGGGCTTGTTTTTTACAGCAATAGTTGTACTTTGTAATGGCGTCTTTCATTTTACCATAACATGTATGATGGAATCCCAAATATATTATTTATGAAGATATCAATAGGTGAAATCGTAAAAAAGAATGCAATATGGTAACGTTTGGGGGGTTCCTGTGTCTACGTAATACACTATATGGTAACAGCGACATGATACCATTATTCTACAGGTCACTCCGAACACAACCATATGCAGGTTACACAGATTCTCTAATGTTATATATTTTTTTTTTTATGAAATCCTTTTTTTTGGCAATTAAATATTAATAAAATGGCCCTATTTTGACGCTTATAACAGTTTTATTTTTTCACCTACGGGGCTGTATGGGGTGTCATTTTTTCCGCTATGATCTCTAGTTTTTATTAATACCATATTTGTGAAGATCGGACGTTTTGATTACTTTTTATTGATTTTTTTAAATATATAATGTAACATAAAATCGGTAAGCTGCGCACTTTTTTTCCTCTTTTCGTCTACGCCGTTCACCGATCACAATGACGCTTGTTATATTTTAATAGATCGGACAATTACGCACGCTACGGTATATTTTATGTTTATCTATTTATTTATTTTTATATGTTTTATTTATATAATAGGATGGGGGGGGTTATTTCAACTTTTATTGGGGGAGGAGTTTTGGGGTAGTGTAATACTGTTTTGAACTTTTTTTTTTTACACATTTGAAGTCCCTTTGGGGGACTTTTACATACACTAGTTTGATTTCTACACTGATGATTGCTATGCCATAGGCATAGCATTGATCAGTGTTATCGGCGATCTGCTCATTGGGCCTGCCTGTGTAGGCTCAGTGTAGCAAATCGCCGATCGAACCACACGAAGGCAGGTGAGAGACCTCCGGCGGTCCGTTTCAACGATCGGGACCCCCATAGTCACACTGCGGGGGTCCCAATCGGTAAGTGACAGGGTGTTTAAGGGGTTAATGACACGCGGCAGCGTGATCGCTGCAGCGTGTCATTACCGGTGAGGTACTGGCTGCTCACTGCACCCGGCCCCCACCTCCTATGAAACGCGCTCCGCTCTGGAGCGCGCTTCAAAGCGGGAGAAACACCCAGGACGTAAAGTTACGTCCAGGGTCGTCACCGACCGTTCTGTGGCCTGGCCGTGTCACAGAACGGCCGGTGTTAGTGAAAATAATCCCAGAAGGTACTGCAGTACCGACCGGATTTATTTAAATTATGTTAAAATGGGATGTGCCCGCATCACAATTCACCATAGCCGGAGCCGCACTTTCCATTGTGTGAACTGACAGTTCTATGCGGCCACTATTCAATGAATAGCCGCCATACAAAACTGACATGTCAGTTCTCTGTGCAGCAGCTTGCAATCCCGGCCGGAGTGTATACTACGTGTATACACTCCGGCCGCGATTCCAATCATTTTCAATACAAAGAATCTTTTGAATTAATCACCGCCGTTGTTGCAAATCTTAATTAATTTGATTAATTAAAAAAAATACATTGTATGAACGTAGCCTGAAACTGATCTCTACTGCCTATTAGATTGCATGTAGATGACTCAAAATGAATGGTCTATTGTTAAGAGAGGCTCATGCTTGAGGAACAATTGCTATACAAAGAAGCAGCAGGGACTGACTATGGGCACACTGCTCTGTCCTGTCCAGTATAGGAAAACACATTTTGTTATACCCTAATTAGGAACTCAAAGGTGTGTACTCCGGAGAATTAAAAAAAAATTTAAAAATAAACTGGTGTCATAAAGTTATGTCATGCAGGAAGTGGTGTATTCCAATCTGACACAGTGCTCTCTGCTGCCAACTCTGTCTGTAAAAGTAAGGGCCCTATTCCACCGGGCGATTATCGTTCGCATAATCATTAGCGATAAACGATACAAACAACCGCTATTGCGAAACACCTGAAATCGTTCACCCATTTACATGGAACGGTAATCATTACTTATGATCGTTCTTGAGATCGTGATCAATGTTTTCTCGTTCGTCGTTAATCGTTAACTGCTATTCAACCGAACGATTATTGTTTAGATAATGATTTTCGAATGATTTAACAATAATCTTAATGATAATCGTCCCATGAATTAGGGCCCTGACTGTCCAGAGCAGTAGTAAATCCCCATAGAAAACCTCAGAGAGCACTGTGCGTGACTGGAAAAAATATACTCCTTCCGGATGGACATACAGCAGCTACTTGAAGGCTTGAGATTTTTTTTTAAACGTTTTTAGGCTATGTACACTCTGCGTATCAGACCGGCCGTTCCGTGACCCCGGACGGGTCACGGTCTGTGCCCGGATCATCACGGGCCGCGTCATCAGCTGCTCAGCCATGATTGGCTGAGCATAACTGTTATGACGCGGCGGAGGGGGGGGGGTGGCGGCAGCGCTTCAGCCGTCCGTCCGAAGATGACGTTTGGCACAAGATGGCGGACGGGCTCGACACGGATCAGGTAATGTATAATGCACCACACACTTCCGGGTACACGGGCGGGGGTGGTGGGATACGGGGAAGGGGGCGATTCACAGACACTACCCCTTTAAGCAAAACCACAATTAAGTCTAGATAAGTCTGTTCATGGGATAGCTTAAAAAAGCCACACAGGAAAGCAAAAGCCCTCCTTCTATGCCATCCATATGTGGTGGAAATCTGAGGCTTTGTATGTCGATTCACAACAGATCTATTCCAATGGAAAATGCTCTGGCCAGACAAGCAACTCAGGAGCTATCTGCTCTCCATCTATGACAGTGATTAACCTTTTGGGTCACTGGACATTACTTCAAGTGTCACCATTCAGAAGGGCATGAACAGAGTGATATTGATGGTGTGACCCTTAGATTACATAGAAGGCAGAGACCGGGATTTATAGCGAGAACTTTTTTCTTTGAACTCTTCCAAAATTTTGTAAAAACTAAATTTTTCTTTTTATCTAAGTGTATAGATTACTGTATCACTCGATTTCCAGGTAGATGGAGTTTAAATGAAGGGATAGGGGCCAGGGAAATGTTCCTGTAATCGATAGAAGACTCACATTCATCTAAGCTCGGCTGACCTAATAGAGCAGGTTTTCATCAATTCTATGAACTGGATGCGAAGTGACATCAATCTCTTTTGCTCAGGATCAAATGTGAGTACCTCAAATAGCAAGTAACATATAAACAGGGAACAAACTGGCATGACTGAATGTTACATGTCAGGAAATATTGCGATACAGAGCACTAATAAAAAATTACCAGGCATATGCTTTATATCTGTCAAATTTTGTTACAATTATCTTTTTTTCCTAAATTATTTTAGTTTCTCCTATAGTGTTTTTGTTATTGTAATATTATTTTGGCCTCACGGGCAGCTGTCTAAGGGCTTTTGGTGCTTATGAGTTATGGCTTGGGGTGGTGTCAAAATGAAAAAAAAAAAAAAAAAGGCAAATTGACCTCTAGAGATGAGCGAAATGGACATTAAATTTGTTTTGTATCAATTGGTGAATATGCCAGATTCGCTTCGCAAATTCACTAAACATGGCGGCCGCACATGTTAGCTTAAAGGACTGAATTTTGGCAGCAGCAAGAGATAATCTATAATCCCTAGTGCCCGTCCAATAAGCTGCAAACCCCACTGTGATGTCAGCCCCTCCCCCTCTATATAAGGTGATTGGCTTCCTGGAGGCGGCCAGTCAGCTGTGTGTAGTGGAAAGTAGGTTGCAGCAGGGAGTTAGAGCAGGGAAAGAAATACAGAGAGATAGGGACAGAGAGGAGATTAGAGGGGATTGTGGGTGGTTTTCTGTGGGAGCAGTAAAGCCATTGTCCAGTATACCAAATAACTGGGTGATTGTTGTTCATTATACCAAGTAACTGGGCGCTGGGTGTGCATTATAGGAAGTCACAGTGAACACAGCGTCCATCTTAAAACCTCACTGGGTGCTGATTTGCCAATGTCCATTGCTGTCCTGGGAGAACATTGATATTACGCTGCTGATCCACCAACCTCCACTACTGTCCATGGTGGAAACTGAATGATTGACAGGCTGACTGACATATTTTAAAAAAATTAACATTTTCCAATTTTGACACTGTCACAGCAACAGCTGTTTAAAAAAAATCTCTACTCTGTAATAGTCCAAATATATAGGCAATTTGCGAATATTCGTAAATTTGTGTGAATATTCGTGAACTTCGCAAAACGAATTTCTGAGCGATACCATTATTCTCTACTCATCTCCCTTTAACCCAACATCTCCTCATGTGGTGTCATCAATGCTTCCTCAGTATCAGCAGATTTGTTTGGATCGTCTTTATAGGAGACTACAATATATATTTTCAATTCTTCTAGTTGGTGGAGATGTTTGTCTGTACTTTCTTTATAATAAACAGCAGTAATGAAATGCTTTGGATGAGAAAAAAATAAACGCATATTACTCACTATTTTCTTGGTGTATATTGTCAATTAAGTGTTAATGAAGCGTTACACTGCATTCCGCCACAGCCGCAACAAAAATAGTTTTATGGAGTTAACTGTTTGTACTATAGACATAAGATACTGTCACTCCAAAAACATGTTTTTTTTTCTTTCCAGCTATGTTACATCATGGCTATGATCATGAAACGGCTTATTTGGCCATTCTGAGGCTGTTGTTTTTACGTCATTTTGTTGACAGAACACAGGCGGTTTATGCAAATAACATCAGCATTTTGGTGAAAAAAAATAGACTGCTGTCCAACACACAAAAAAAGTGTTGCAAAATGGCCTAAAAAAAGAAATTGTGAACATAACCATTTATCTGCTCTTAGACCAATGCAAAAAAAAAAAGTAAGAGAGAATTGAGTGAAAACCAGGGTTCAGTTTTGATTCTGAGCCTCAATTCTGAGTCTTTATGAGGCAAGTCTTTACGAGTTAGGCTATGTTCCCACTTTGTAAGACACCGGCCGTTCCGTTACCCGGCTGGGTCATGGAACGGCCGGTGTCTGAGAAGATCATCCCGTCCGGAACTGGATGACCTTTACTGCCGCTGAATTCGGATGCGGGCGCATCCGTGCGTGCCCCCCTCTGAATTCCCTGCGGCACAGAATGGAGCATGCGGCCGGAGCCGCACGCTCCATTGTGTGAGCTGACATGGTTTCCTGCGGCCGCTATTCAATGAATAGCGTTCACAGAAAACTGACATGTCAGTTTCTTGTGGCGCCGCTGGAGATCCCGGCCGGAGTGTATACTATGTGTATACACTCCAGCCGGGATTCCATAGAAGGCAACAATACGTAAGCTATGTAGCAATCACGGCCGTTGCTGCAAATATAGCCTTAAATTGCAACAGTCTAGGAATGTACTAGGTAAAAGTGTCAATCTTTTAGCCGTGTGTTTTCCTGTTGTCTCCTAGGCTGCTTTACGGCCCTAGCTACTTTAATGGGTATTGCTTTAGACATGCATGCTGCTGCATGGCCAAGTTTTGGTGCAAAAATAATGGCCATCCTAAAAAAATCTGCAAAACGGCTAAAAAAAACAATATGAGAATATTGTATTTTTTTTCTTTTGTCTTTATCTATGGCTATGCAGCAAGTTCAACATTTTAAAAATTACCACTCCATAAGTAGTGGGAAGAAAGACCTCTACCATCATCAACATTAACACAGCTTCCTTTCCAACTGGGTGCAACAACCTGACCTACCTATAAAGTGGTAATTCAGTTTATTATTATTATTTTCAGAATTCTTAACCCTTAGATGACCCAGGGCGTATAGTTACGCCATGGAAGTCTGTCCCCAGACGACCTAGGGTGTAACTTTACATCCTGGGTGTTTCTCTGACTAAGAAGCGCGCTCCGGAGCGGAGCACGCTTCATAGCAGGTGGGGGCCGGCTGCAATCAGCAGCCGGGACCTCACCGGTAATGAAACGCTGCAGCGATCGCGCTGCAGCGTGTCATCAACCCCTGAACGCCGCGGCCGCAGCGTTTAAGTGTAAGTGACAGGGGGAGTCCCCTGTCACTTACCGATCGGGACCCCCGCAGTGTGACTGCGGGGGTCCCGATCGGTAAAACGGACCGCCGGAGGTCTCTCACCTTCCTCCGTGCGGTCCGATGGGCGATCTGCTGCACTAAGCCTGCACAGGCAGGCTCAATGAGCAGATCGCCGATAACACTGATCAATGCTATGCCTATGGCATAGCAATGATCAGTGTAAAAATCAAAGTTCTGTATGTAAAAGTCCCCCCCCCTCCTCCAATAAAAGTTGAAATCACCCCCCTTTCCCATTATATAAATAAAACATATAAAAATAAATAAACAAATAAACATATAATATACCGTAGCGTGCGTAATTGTCCAATCTATTAAAATATAATAAGCGTCATTGCGAACGGTAAACGGCGTACATGAAAAGAGGGAAAAAAGTGCGCGGATTACCGATTTAATGTTACATTATATATAAAAAAAATTAATAAAAAGTGATCAAAACGTCCGATCTTCACAGATATGGTATTAATAAAAACTAGAGATCATGGTGGAAAAAATGACACCCCATACAGCCTCATAGGTAAAAAAAATAAAACTGTTATAAGCGTCACAATAGGGCTATTTTATTTATAATTAATTGCCAAAAAAAGAAAATATATAACATTAGAGAACCTGTGTAAACCTGCATATGGTTGTGTTCGGACTGACCTATAGAATAATTTTATCATGTCGCTTTTACCATATAGTGCATTACGTAGACACAGGAACCCCCCAAACGTTACCATATTGCATTCTTTTTTATGATTTCACCAATTTATATCTTCATAAATAATATATTTGGGGTTCCGTCATACATGTTATGGTAAAATGAAAGATGCCGTTACACAGTACAACTATTCCTGTAAAAAACAAGCACTTACATGGCTTGTAGATAGAAAAGTGAAAGTGCTAGAGCTCTTAGAAGGGGAGGAGGGAAAAACGAAAACACTAAGATCAAAATTTGCGCGGTCCGCTGGGTCATTTTGGGCCTGGTCCTCAAAGGGTTAAACAAAGAGGCTCTACTTACCTCTCCCATGCCTTTGCAGCCCTGTCTTGCCTCTCCAGGACACCCACTGGGCTCCTGGTTCTCCTTCTGCAGCAACATCATGACAACAATGGATTGGCTGCTCAGCCAGTCAGTGACTGGGGCGGGACACCACTGCAGTCACTCATTGGCTGATGGGGCAATCCATCAGCCGGGTAAGGTATTTTCCCTCAAGTTGTGACCACATCATAACTCAGGGGAAAATAAGTTCCGGCAGGGGCCCCCGGGGCCAGTGACATGGTGCTTCAGGGGCAAGGGGTAAGGTAAGTAGTGCTTATTTATTATGTTCCCCCTTGCCTGCTGGCAAGTTATTATTTTCACTAGACTTCTCCTTTAAACAGTCCATTGACACCTTATTTAACCTCTTGACATGAGTCTAGTATAGCCTTTACAACTGACCCTCGCTACCGGCACCCAGCAAACTTAACGCGTCTCCTTTCACACTATTTTGCATACGTTTTAACACCATTAAAGAACAATTTAACCAGATGTTGAATAATATTTGCCAATCCTCTATTCATCAGGAACCTCAGCGTAAATTCCACCGGGTGTCTATTAATTGGCGGCAGGGACAATACTATAAGTGTGAGGTTTTACGTCGTAGACATTGATGCAAGGCCAATACCGGGACACTTATTGTAATTTTTATTTTTTTCGCACTAATTAGCCTACAGCATGAAGTGGTCGGATACTTCAAGCTGATTCTGAAATCAATATAACAACAGTTGCTCAAAGTTAACCTGCCAAGAGCTTTCTAATGACTCTCTGCGGCAGACAATAAAAAGAATTTCCAGCGCTTGTTAGATGGGGTAAGGTTTTATGCTTTTAGGATTTACTGAAAAACAATTCTCAGTTTGCACTCATGAAGTGGCTAATACGTTTAGGGAATCCAAGGCTGGCATCGAATGCGTTAGTACCATCACAGGAGTATTACTGCTTAACATTTCTACACATTAGAAACCATAATAATAGAATAGTTTTACTATTATGTAGAACGGATTTTTTTTTTATTCACATACTACACTACACGTTATATCTGTCAAATTGTCAACTAACACTTAGAGAGACTCTATATTTTCAGAATTTTGACACCTAAGAAAAAATATGTCAAGTCATCTGTACTTTCAATACTAGAAAATATCAGTATCTATCAGTACCAGTATGTTAACTATTAGGTGACGTTCTAAAAATGCTAGGCTGTAATGTATGGTGTACGTAGGATCCTCTTTAACAACCACACATATGGTGATAGTTTATTACCAAAAACAGCATAAAATGACGCATTTCGGGTATAAAATTACACCTGCCTCAGGCAAGTGCAAAAAAGCATAATGATACATTACAGAACGTGCCTGATGAAGTAGGTTCTTCGCCCCAGAAAGCTTCTTTTTTTTTTTGGGGGGGGGGGGGGGAATAGAGCTGAGGCTTTGTATCATCCATGTGCAGTGGTTGAAGAGTTGTGATGAGGAGACTTACCAAATTGTTCAGGGTCCAGCAATGTTCTCTGAACCTGAAGGCTCGGCATTTAGAAGGAGCACTCCAGAAATGTTTTTTACTTGACACATATACTCATCGATGATCAGTGTCCCGCAGCTTCATTCCGGTCCTTCAGCGCCATTCAAATCCTGCTCGTGTTCACGTTACCGCTCTTCTGACCCCTCTTCTGTCTTTGTGTCGATTAAAGGCTGGAAGTCACACTATGCAATGCATTCTATATGGGAGAGCGTAAGGGGTCAGAAGAGAGCGATGTGAACATGCACAGGATTTGAACAATGCTGCAGCATCGGAACAAAGCTGTGTTGCTGGGCACCGATCATGACTGGAGAGTATATGCGCCAGCGTGCAGTGTGGGGACAAATAAAACAAAAATTCCAGAGTGCTTCTTTAACTCCCCGTGTCTGGGGAAATTACATGCCTCCCTAGGGCGGTCAGGAAAGCATGGGAACAGCTTATGACCATGTTCACACAACGTAAGTTCCGTATTAATCACGGTCGTTGTTGCAACAGCCGTGATTGGTACGGAACCTACATTGTGCTGCAGGTCAAGGGAATCCCGGATGGAGTGTATACACAGAGTATACACTCCGTCCGGGATCCTTAACGGTACTGTAGAAAATTGACATGTTAGTTTGCTGTTAGTGCACACTATGGAGTGAGCGGCTCCGGCCGCTTGCTCCATAGTGTGCAGTGGGGAGTTCTGATGCGGGGCCTTACGGATGCGCCCACATCAGAACTTTGCGCCGCTAAAGATAATCCTTTCAGAGACTGGCTGTTCTGTGAACCGGCTGGGTCACGGAATGGCCTGTCTCATACTACATGGACACTAGCCCATGTCTGTATCCATGTTTGCCAGGACTCCCTAGAGCTGAATCCAACTTCTCCAGCCAGCGGTAATCAAATGCAGAACGTTTGGGTTCAGACAACATTGCTTAACCTGAACAGTTCAGCAAGTCCGCCCATCACTATTGAATAGGAGTACTGCTGCAAGACAATGCATTACCTATTGTATGCATTGCAGTCTAGCCTTGTGCATTTCAACTTTACTGGCACACAAATAGCCCACAAGAATGGATCAGCAGTTCCAGCTATACAAACATGAACATCTATATGTGCTTGGAGGCCCATGTGGATGTTGCCCTCCCTGAACAATAATAAGGTCAGCATTGTGTTACACATTTGCCCTCATAAGATCCGTTCTCATTTTTTTTTTCTTTTAAGAATATTTTACTACATGTCTGAAAGGAGGTGCTCATACATGTGTTTCCTTTTAAGAGCGTAGCATGTGGTTAGGACTGGTATTTCAAGTGAGAAATGCAAGGGAAACAACACAAATCAGTTAGGATTTTGTGCATGTTCCTGAAACAGTCATATTAAAATCCTGCAGAGAACAAGGTCATAGAGCGGCTAGAAAGAGTGTCTAGGTTAATAGGTGCGGTATAAAGCAGCATGACTCCCGTGTCCCTGTAAAGTATGGGTCAACTGCTTTCTGCCAGCAATGACTGTAACATCCCACGTTCATACAAAGGAGCACGCTAGCGTAAATTCTGCAGTGATTCCACAAAACTGCATGCCGGTACTCTGGTCTTAGTGAAGGTTAACATTAAAAAAAAAAAAAAAAAGTCTGTACTTAAATGTCTAAATATAGAGAGATGAAAGAAGGATTGATTGTGTAGTAGATGAAGCTTCACCTTAAGAAAGCATGCACTCACTCCTAATGACTTTAATGACTTTTTATCAATAGATAATTACACCTTTCAATTATACAATATATTTAATGCATGAAGCGTTACTTTATCCTCCAAATTTGTAGACGGAATATTAGAACAGCATTAAGTAAAGGAGGTGTAATCTAAAGATGTGTGTTCAGCACCAGGAGCTGTCCACTGCTTTACTTATGGAAAGGCCCAAACCAGTGCACATAGGGGGAGATTTATCAAACTGGTTTCAAATAGAATTGTCTTAGTTGCCCCTAGCAACCAATCAGATTCCACTTTTCATTCATCACAGGTCCTTTGGAAAATGAAAGGTGGAATCTGATTGGTTTCTAGGGGCAACTAAGACAATTCTACTTTTACACCAGTTTGATAAATCTTCCCCATAGTACGTAAAAAGATCTTAAAGGGGTATTCTAGGAAAAATTAACTCAACCCCTATCCACAGGATAAGGAAAAAGTAGGAAATCAGACTTCTGTACCTCCGCCAATCTCCGTATCGAGTCTTGGCTCCTATATTATAAATAGAGCCACGTACGGCCCGTGACCCGCAGCTCTATTCATTCCTAGGGAGTGGCAGAAAGGGCTGAGTATGCCAGAGGAGCGATGTACTCGACCCTTTCTGTTGATCTATAGGAATGAATGGAGCCACAAGTCACATGCCGGTACCACGGCTCTATTCAAAATATAGAAGCTGGGGTCCGATTTAGAGATCGGCAGGGGTACAGAGGTCGGACCCCTCCCAATCTCCTACATTTTCCCTACTCTGTGGATAGGGGAAAAGTTAATTTTCCCTGGAACACCTTTTTAACTGGTCTTCACATTAGTCATTGAAAGGTTATATCTTAGAGGGTCTCAAGCGTTCCTACTTTATGAGCTGCTCTGGACACCTGTCGTGGTCCTCCTTAGCTGCAGTGTGATGTCCTTCAGTGTCCCATTCTTGTTACTACTTTCTACTTCCAGAATGGGCTCATCTCTGCAGTAATGGTCCAATCAGCCAATCACCGACAGCAGTGGTGACCTGCGGTATACAGTCAGTGATTGCATGTGTAGGTCTTTATGTCCATCTCTGGATTTTAGCTAGAGAATATGGTTATAAATACAATTATGGTGAGCCAAACAGCTAGGGGTTACACTATAAACAGTAGGATAGATGTAATAATCTATTCTGTGTGATTACTAGAGACCACTGAACAGATTAACATGTTTCCTTATATCAGTAGATATCCCAGTGGCCATGAGACTTCCAGGAGCAAAACTCTGTAGGCCCTATCAGAATGTTGCAGGGCAAACCCAATGCAAAGGTGTAGTTGTAGGTGGTGCAAAAAGTAGCAACTGGGCTCTGGTTCTGAGGGTGTAAATATAGGTGGTGCTGAGAGTAGCAAATGGGCTCTGGTTTTAGAGGACGTCTGAGGGACTCAAGTTACACTAGGGAATGCCTGAATTATTAATGGCACATAGTAAATAGAGGGTCTAGCTATAGACCTTGCATTAAGGCTCAGGAACTTCAAGTAACAAATATTTTAATGAAAAAAGGTCTAAGCCTTAAATAACATGTTTTAAATATGGTTAGGGTAGTTATAAAAATAAAAAAAATAAGTCATGCTTACCTTCCCCATTTACTCTTGCTCCACCTCAATGCTCAAGACCGCTGCTTTTTGGCTCCTGTCTCAGCTAGAAATCTGAGCTCAGACAATCACTGACTGAGACAGGACACCACTATGGTCACTGATTGCCTGAGCAAGCAGTTTCTGTTAGGATGAAGGAAACAGAGTAAGTACAACTTTTTTTTATTATTTCTAATGCTCCTTTAACCATATGTAAAAGCTTTTATCTCCCCAGACAATTCCTTTAATGTCTCCTGCAGGGGTGTTTAACATTTATTTTGGGTTTTCCTACACTTAAAAGTTGATCTCTGGGGTACCAGCAGAAGGGCACTCTCTGATTAATTTACCATCAATTGACCCTTAGGCTATGTTCACATTAAGTGAACATCTGGCCGTTCCTTGACCCCGGCCGGGTCACGGAACGGCCGGTCTCTGCCCAGACTTAAGTAACGGCCGGATGATCTTTCCGGCCGCAGGGTTCTGATGCGGGCGCATCAGTGCGCACCCGCATGAGAACTTCCCATAGCGCACAATGAAGCAAGCGTCCGAAGCTGCTTGCTTCATTGTGTAAACTGACAAGGTTTCCTACCGCCGCAATTCATTGAATTGCGGCCGCAGAAAACTGACATGTCAGTTATTTGTGGGTCCGCATGGGATCCTGTCCGGAGCGTATACGATCCCATAGATCAATAGGCAGTGTTGACAGGCAACAACGGCCGTACTTTTACGTAGTGTGAACATAGCCTTATAGTATAACGGACAAAAGGGCAACTCAAGTCATACAACTCCAATGAGATTGACAGGAGCCGCTATATATATATATATATATATATATATATATATATATATATATATATATACACATACACATACTAATAGTCCAAAGCACTGGAGAAAAAGAAAATATAAGAATCCAAAAAAAAAAGACAATAGAAATACTTTAGATTACTCCAATATAAAGAATTTCATAAACACCTTTACCTGCTAATAGCTGCCGTTATGTTCTCTTCAGCCATGGCCTTGATCACTGGCACCATCACGGTGCTGACCTATCTTTGTGCTACAAGTGTCTGTGGTATACTACATCCATCTCCTGCATGTTTCCTTGTATTGATCATGGTTTCTATTAAAGGTTTTTGTAGGGACAGGTCACTGACAGTTCATTGTGGTTGATAAATATTCCATCTCCGGTGCTTCCTCAATGTGATTAATGCAGTCGCGGCCATATTTTTAGCCACAGTACAGAAACACATAAGGCAAGGAATAAGTTACAGTGTCCATACTGTCACCGGCAGAATTTATTATTACTACCAAAGACCTTGACAAGCTGCTGTGTTTTATAACCTTTACAAATCAATAGGAATTTGTCCATGAGTTGAATGCCTTGTACATACAATTCCCGGTGAATGTTAAGCACAATAGCGGGCTGAGTCACATTAGCGGAAAAACGTAACTAAAAACAAATGGTATTCATCGGTAAGAGATACTTCTCACCCTGGAACATTGTCAATGCCAACTAACATGTTTAGAGCACTTCAGCATTATGGGAAAAATCATATGGAATCATATACACCAATACAAAGGGCAATGTCCATTTCTCCATGATACACCTGATTTTTTAAATTTCCAATTTAAAGGGATTTTGAAATTTGACCTTTAGGTTACTTATGTACATTTATATAATGTCCTGTATAGATGAGATGTTTACACTGATGTATACATTAGCTATATTTGTTATTTTAAGTGTTTCTGTACTTTTAGTTGACTTTTTAGAAGGAGCTGTCATGTGAGTGTACATGAGGAGTACTATTTGCGTATATAACATTTTTCATCAGTTTTCTCCTCTACAGGCTATATCCTAATCAGTCTCTCAATGCAGTAGCTCCTCCCCCTCCCTTCTTTGTAGACTTCTATAGACAGCATGTAATCTGATCCCTCACCATCTATCTTTTCTCTCAAAATGAATTTTCACTGAATTGACAGTGAATGAAAGTTGAGAGGCAGAAGGGAGAAGTGTGGTTGAAAACAATATCATGACTTGCTAGCAAGACCCTCAACAAGCTGCAATTTACAGAACAACCACATATAAGCACATGTACTGTAGCATAGATATCTCACAGCAGAATATCGCACTTGGCCCCTTTGCAACATCAAATCTAAATAGAATTTACTGGAATAAGCAAAACAGTGCCACTCATGTCCTCAGTTTGTGCCTTGAATCGCAGCTCAGTATTAGGTGAATGGAGCTCAATTGTAATACCATACACAATGACAGGTGTGGCGCTTATTTTGGAAAAAGACAAACTTTAAAAAACAAAAAACAAAAACATGAATCAATTTATAAAGAGGTTTTTCAACAAAAAAAATGTTTTCATATCAACTGGTGTCAGTGAGTAAACAGTAATAGTCTTCCAGGAAATCTTCACTAACAGAGGTGGCAGCAGAGAGCACTGTGTCAGACTGGTAATAATACACCACTTCCTGCAGCACATGCAGCAGCTAAGTACTATAAGACTTGAGATTTTTAAATAAAAACAATATACAAATCTGTATAACTTTTTTTTCCCCCCCGCCGGAGTACCCCTTTAATCATGTTACATTAGGGCCTATTGGTTTCATCATGGTGCAGAATTTAAATACAACCAGCTTCTTGACTGTATAAATTGCTCATTTAAAATTCAAAAAGGGAAAGATTTATTCTATAAAAAACTGGTTAGGAAGCTTGAAGAACGTATATAATCTTAGAATATATGATGACTTTAAATATGAAAATCAAAGTCTCGCTTACATGGAACTGGCTATAGCGTAAGGAATTCTTCAACACTATGAATAATAGAGGGGTTAAGGCTGTCATAAGAAGCTCTGCATTCTAGTTTGCCGAGAGTCAATGTAAGTGAACCTTGAAAAAAGCTAGATTGTTTCGGTATCATATGAAGTTGCTTGGAGACAAGGTCTTCCATCTACAGAAGGTGGTAACAATGTAACACTGCCTTGTACAGGATAACCCCCCCCCCCCCCCCCCCATGGTGTACACTACATACTACAGTAGTGATTCACTATCAGGTAACATCTCCGTGCCATCAAGGTATTTTATACGTCCCTGATATGTATGAACTTATCATTCCATTACACTCGCCTAACCGGTTGTCTTTGTAAACATGAAATACCGAGATGATATTGGTGCCGTTTCTTCAGATTAAATATATCTCGTCCTTAGATTTATACAGGCACTTTATAGCTTCTCGAAAATGACTGTCTCAGCTCCGAAAAGTAATTCCACCCTGTCATATTTGTCTTTGGAAATTGTAACAAATTACGGTGATTTACAACATCAAACTTGAGTCTTCCATTTTTTTTTCTTCTTCCCCCCAGAAGGGAATGTCGCTGATGGCAAAGATTCTAGGCCATCCATTTATTCTATGTGGAAGGTGACAGTGAAAAACATGCTTCATCTCTACAGCATGCTGAATGACACCCTCTTTCCCTTTGAGGATAGGCTGTCAACATAACTCAAGCTGTCAAGGAACCTTTACAAAGGGCCCGGAACAAATCTAAAATGCCACTACCTGCAAGCCTGCTAATGAGCTGTGACTGCCTCTTCAATGGCTGGCTTCACCAAGAGTACTTGCCTCTGACCCTTTATGGTCTCTTTCCAGTCAATATACGTTACAGTATCATCTGTCAGTCCATAAGGACGGGTCAAAGTGTGTCACCGAGTTTAAAATAGCAGCTTGGCTTAGTTAACGAGAGATTTTAGCTGCATTGTGCCACTAAGTTGCTAAAGGGCAAAGTCGGAGAGTCCCTGTTGTTTACATCGTTTTCTATGATCGAGAAGTAATTGATGGCCATGTATGTACTGTACACACTATGTCACCGAAAAGGGCACTACTAGGTTGTAGCACCGGTATACTGATACTGGGATTAGTGACATATTATTGTTTTTTTTTTTCTTTGCAATATTTCAACTTTGTTGACGAAAAATATTAGAGGGAATTTATTTAAAGTGTCCCTGTCGTTAAAACTTTCAAAATATAAATCAACAGTAGATGTGATATAAAGCAAGTTTTCAATTTACATTCAATACTATTTTTTTTTTTTTTTTTAGTTATCATGGAAAATACGGCACTTCCTGTTTTCTGATGCTTTTTTTCTATAAAAAAAAAACACAGGAAACAGTCAAAAACAGGAAGTCCTGTGTATCCCAGGCCATCTGAGCGCTCACAGAGAGAAGGCAGTCATGTGATTGATGGACACATGGAGCCGTGACTCTCTGTACTGGCTGGAATTCCTGGGGGAGATTTATCAAACATGGTGTAAAGTGAAACTGGCTCAGTTGCCCCTATCAACCAATCAGATTCCACCTTTCATTCCTCACAGACTCTTTGAAAAATGAAAGGTGGAATCTGATTGGTTGCTAGGGGCAACTGAGCCAGTTTCACTTTACACCATGTTTGATAAATCTCCCCCCCTGTGTTTAGTCAGTTCTTTTTTTTTTTTCTAACCAGCACAAGACAGAAAATCTGCCTTCAGGAGACTGGACCTGGATTTCTGGTAAGTTCAGCTTTGTTTTACAGCATGATAACAACAAAAATAATGAATGTATATGGCAACATCTACTGTTAATTTGGATTTTGAAAGTTATAACGACAGGTACACTTAAAAGGGATATCCCACAAAGCAAAATTGTTAATGCAAAGTTGTGCACCGCATACAGTATGTACGTATATGTGAACTAGTACAAATGTGCTGGATTTGACCTACATCACTGTACAGTTCTTCTCCCCATGGATCTAATCACTTCCTGGTTTTCTCTCTGAACTTTGACCCTACTGTAGCCATGAAAACTTTAAATAGCTGTCTAGAAAAATTAGACTGTTACTAAAGAAGGACTGATACAGCGCAACTGTTGACCACAGGCTGTGTTTGGTATTGCAGGTTAAGCCAAATTAACCTTTAGGCTATGTTGACAGATAATATATTGGTCAGTATATTACCCAAAGCCAGGCGTGGGTTGAAATTACAGAATACTTGCAAATCTTTCCATTATGGTTTTTCTATGGCGGTTCCACTCATGATTTTGGCTAAAAATACTGACCAAAATACGAAGCCAGAACCTTGTCACACGTTTTATACTGCCCTATATGAGGGCAACATAATCTTTTAACTAATTCCATTGAAATTTGATTGATTGTATTAGTAGTTACTGAAGATGGAGTGTGGCAGGAATACTTAAAGGGGTTTTCCAAGTAAAATTTACCTGTCCAGAACACAAACAACAACAAAAAAATGTTCATGATCGGTTCGTGTTTGCCGAACATTAGCGAACAAGTTACGAATGTAAAGTAGAAGCATACGTTTCGGTCTAACGGTATGCACTTACGTACATATCAGTAGTAGCAAGATAACAGGTATTATACTGCAATCACAGTATTTGGCTATGTTCACACTACCTAAAAGTACAGCCGTTGTTGCCATCGGCAATAACGGCCGTACTTTGTGCGGAGTGCAACATAGCCTATTGATCTATGGGATCCCGGTCAGAGCATATACACATCCCGTGCGGCCCCGCAAATAACTGACATGTCAGTTTTCTACGGCCGCAATTCAATGAATTGCGGATGTAGGAAACCCTGTCAGTTCACACAATGAAGCGAGCAGCTCCGGCCGCTTGCTTCATTGTGTGCTGTGGGAGGTTCTGATGCGGGCGCGCGCTGATGCGCCTGCATCAGAACGCTGTGGCCGCAAAGATCATCCGGCCGGTATTTAACTACCGGCCGGGATGATCCGGGCAGAGACCAGCCGTTCCGTGACTCGTCCGGAATATATAATTGTTTTTTACAATAATAAAATGAAAAAGTCGTTCAACTCCTTTACAGGATGCAGACAAGGCAAGTCACAGGGCAAATCGAATTTTTAGTGCGTTATTGTTCGAACATTTGAACGCAATCGAATAGTGTGAATAGCGTACTATTCGATCATATACTATTCGCTCATTACTATTGCTTATGTATTTGCTTAGACTCGCATAAGAATTACAGAGTTGTATGGATTTAACAGCCAGAGTTGTAGCACTTTACCTAGACGAATTGACCCACCAAGTCTGACTGTTAACTTTGCTACTGTAACGACTTGGGTTGTGCCTGCCAAACGGCCCCCCTCAGGTCGCTACCCTGGTCAAGCCAGGGGTAGGTGCAGCTGGAGACAAGTAGAAAGCTAGAAGGAACACAGCAGAACTCACGGCTGAAGGCACAGGCAGCATGGACATGGCTGGAACCATGGGCAGGAACAATGGGCAGGAACAATAGAGAGCTGGGACCACATGCTAAAGGAAGCATACAGGGGCTCCAACAAAGCAAGAGCAGGGCAGGTGCCGGTATTTATAATGTAAGGGTGTTTTAGATGCAAACCAATCAGTTGGCACGCGCGCCCTGGGAGGCTGGGGTGCGGGCGCCTGCCGGAACAGCAGAAAGCAGGAGTGTGGGAAGATGAGACACTCTGTGGAGCCGAACAGACAGCGCCACTAGACCCTTGCACGTGGGCTCTGGCCCCCGATGTCACAGTACTGCCGGGAGGAGCAGTGCAGCGGCAACCTGGAGCACGAGACACTGCCGCGGCTGTGACAGCTACATCTGTAAACTGAAGCCAAGTGTGCATGGGGCTGGATGAGATATCTATTGGACAAATGAGTGTTCATCTGACAGCTTCTAATATGTATGACCAGCTTTATAGGCACATGAACAGAAGTGGTACATATGTGTTAACTCAGGACAATCCCTTTTTATTAGAATGGTCTCATATGACTAGGATGATGACATGGTGCACTGGTGTACTGGGAACCTAAGTGAGCTACTGTAATTTGTACTGGACCCTGGTAGCAAGTAATCTATTCCCTTGGAACACCACCACATGGGAAACGAAGAATTTCATAGCGTCTATGGAAAAATGGACATGATGAACGCTCACCTCAAGCATGACTGCGTTCACAAATAGATGAAGGGTTAAACTCGACACAATATAGGTCTAGCATTACAGGAAAGAAATCTTAGCCCCTCTTGCATACAAGGCTTTACCTATCTTATAGACGGCAGAGCCATAAGTGCATGATGTAACGTCACCGAATGAGCGAGAGGGTTCACAGTTCTATGAAACAATCCGTTCCATCTGCCTGATCAGAATATTGAAGCATCATATCAGGGACCTCGAATCCCATGGTATTAGTTGCCCGAGTAACCACCATAGTTTTTTTTATAGTTTTTTTTTTTTTTAGTATACATATACAAAATTGTAAAGAAACAGATATTTTAACCAAATGTTTACGATACAAACAATTGCATCCAATACGACTTTTGCATTCTCCCTAGTAATATGCAGTTCTGTCACTCGGCAGCAAGGTATTAGGTCTCCAGTTACTGCATTTAGAAAGCAATTTACAGCCTTGTGGTTCCTTTTGCTGCTTTGAAAAGCAGTGATAATTAATATGTTTTTTTGCAGCTGACAGGCGAACAAAAAACAATAATTGAACGGTACCATTTTACCCACAAGGCAAGATGATAATTAGAGGTTTAACAGACAGTTCGGATTTAATCTGAACAGTAGAAGCCTCTGTGCTTTTCGGTGCTCAGGAAGCTACAGCAGGAAATATGAAGGCAGAAGCATCCATGTTTACCTCGACTGTATCCATTCGCTTTCTGTCGGAAAAATTGACGAACTTTTGACATATGATCTTTCATGAAAATGTGCTACATCAGATATGACTAAAGATATAGATGGTTTCTCTAACATCTTAGGCTGGGTTCACACGCAGTATGACACTGGCCGTTCTGTGACCTGGCCGTGTCACAGAACAGCCGGTGTCATTGAAGATCATCCCAGCCAGTACTGCAGGATCGGCCAGATAAACTTCATTTCTAATGAATTTTAATCCCAATTCACCATTGAACATATTGGAGACTGAGACCGGAGAGGCCACACAAAACTGACATGTCAGTTTTTCTTCTGGGATCCTGGCCGCATGTATGTGTATACACTCCGTAAGGGATCCCATTGACTGCAGTGTAATGTAAATTTTCTATTAATCACAGCCGTTGTCGCAAATCGGCAACATCGGCCGTGATTTATAGAAAATTTATGTTATGTGAACTTAGCCTTAAAGGGGAACTATCGGCAGGTTAGATGAATCTAACCTGCTGAAAACCCCCTATTGCACATGAGGTGCCGAGGAGAAAGGTATATCTCTTATGTTCCTGTGCTGTTTGCAGTGTAATGCTCGTTCCGGAGCACCGTTAGGCGCACTGCCCCACCCCTATTGCGTGAGCCAGCCTGCCCGCTCCATTCATTATGATTAGATAATCTTGCGCGATGGGGATGGGGTAGTGCTAATAACAGTACCTTTCTCCTTGGTGCCCCTTGCACAATAAGGGGCTATCAGCAGGTTAGATTTGGTCATATTCTTTAATTTTTTTTAAACCTGGTTAAGAGGTATGCAGGGGAAATAGAAAGATTTTATTTTCAAACTTCTGGAAAAAAAAAAAAAAGTACTTACCTGCCGTTGAGCTCCAGCTCACTCTGGATCCCGTTTTCAGCACTCCCTCTCTCCCTCCCTACAGGAAGTGACCAATCAGCCAATCACTGGCAGTGGGAGGTCACCACTGCAGCTATTGGTTGACTGAGAAAGTAAAACAGGATCTGCAATATGTGGTGCTGTGGATATCGCCTATCTGGACTTCAGCAAAGCTTTTGATACAGTTCCCCATAAAGAGCTGATAGAAAAGTTGGAGAAAATTGGACTTAATCCCTGGATAGTTCAGTGGATGTGTGGTTGGCTGAAGGATAGATATCAGAGGGTTGTTGTTAATGGTGTATATTCCGAGCAGAGACTGGTTACAAGTGGTGTG
The DNA here is from genome assembly GCF_027789765.1 of Dendropsophus ebraccatus. Lineage (NCBI taxonomy): Eukaryota > Metazoa > Chordata > Amphibia > Anura > Hylidae > Dendropsophus > Dendropsophus ebraccatus. The sequence continues at coordinate 189,984,062 of NC_091455.1, forward strand.
CCACAAGGGCCTGTTCTGGGTCCTATTCTTTTTAATATGTTTGTAAGTGACATAGGAGAAGGTTTGGTAGGTAAAGTTTGTCTGTTTGCTGACGACACAAAAGTGTGCAATAGGGTTGATATTCCTGGAGGTGTCAGTAATATGGAAAATGATTTAGCTTTGCTAGATAAGTGGTCCAAACAGTGGAAATTGAAGTTCAATGTTTCCAAATGTAAAATAATGCACTTAGGGAGGAGGAATCCTCTATCAGAGTATCACATCATCAGTACTGTGTTGGAAAAGACTTCAGAAGAGAAGGATTTAGGGGTAGTGATATCAGACAGCCTTAAAATGAGTCACCAGTGCAACCAGGCGGTGGGAAAAGCTAATCATATGCTGGGGTGTATAGCTGGAGGTATAACCAGTAGGAAGAGGGAGATTGTGATCCCACTGTATAGAGCTCTGGTGAGGCCACATCTGGAATACGGTGTCCAGTTCTGGAGACCTCACCTAAAAAAGGACATTGATAAAATTGAACGGGTCCAAAGACGGGCTACAAAAATGGTGGAGGGTGTAAGGCATAAACCATATGAGGAAAGACTTAAAGATTTGAATCTGGAGTCTGGAGGAAAGAAGGGAAAGGGGGGACATGATTGAAACCTTTAAGTATGTTAAAGGACTAAATAAGGTTCAGGAGGGAAGTGTTTTTAGTAAAAAAAAACTGAGCTCAAGAACAAGAGGACACAGTGAGAGGTTAGTTGGGGGAAAGATCAGAAGCAATGTGAGAAAATATTATTTTACTGAAAGAGTAGTAGATACTTGGAACAAACTTCCAGCAGAGGTGGTTGGTAAATCTACAAAAACAGAATTTAAACTTGCCTGGGATAGACATATATCTATCCTAAGATAATAAGAAAGAAAATACTAAAAGGGCAGACTAGATGGACCCCGTGGTCTTTTTCTGCCGACAATCTTCTATGTTTCTATTTGTAACTAGCACCACCTAGAAATGGGCAGCATATTTTTCCCCCTGATTCTAAGCAGTATGTATGGAACAACCATTTTAATGGCCGTCTATTATTCATGCAAATGTTAATAATTCACCGCAACCTCAGAAAATGGCTGCAGTAGATTCACAATGTCAGGGACAAGTCATCATCAGAGGGAGCCAAAACACGGGTAACGGGGTGGAACATAGATTTGGTGTTAGACTGGGTGATGTGAGTATGTTTGATCTTACTGTAAATATTGAATGGCGAGAATAAAGCATGCTGAGAATAAACTACACATGCACAAACCGTACGAAAAAATTGATAGGTGTGTCGCATTATCAGTGGGGGATGGGGGGACTGAATTTGCAGACACTGAGACATCTAAATTTTTTTTTTACATGACAATGTCCACTAAAAAAAATTAAGTACCCAATTTTTTTTATACTATATAATTTTTATTTATTTATTGTTACAATGGATTTTTTTTCTGCATCACTATGAAAAAAAGGTCATTTTAAATTGAGTTTAAGGACTTTTTCGTTGTACGGGGAGAATTATTAAGAGCAACATTTCCTGTGCTGGTCTTATAAATCCCCTGGCAGCATGCAGGTTTACAGGCAATGCCTCTACATACATTCTGTGTGAACCGGAGCCTCTTTATGCGTACACAGTAAATCAGAGCTGTTGTAGATTTCACTGACATTTTTCCACCAAAACAATGCGGCACACTCATAGGCCGCACCCCCTCTGCTTGCGGCTGCACCAACTGTCCTGCCCTCTCCCTACCTCTCTGGCACTCATGGGGCAGAGGACCAAGATACGAAGGATTTGTTTGCATACCAAGCATTTGTGCATAGATTAATTTGCATCTTGCCCCTCTGCATCACATGATAAATGTCCCTCTATGTATATTGAAATGATGATTATCACTAATTTTTGCAGGAAACAGAACCTAAAAATAATAAACTACTCATTGGGGAGATTTATCAAACATGTGTAAAGTAAAACTGGCTCAGTTGCCCCTAGCAACCAATCAGATTCCACCTTTCATTACGCACAGACTCTTTGGAAAATGAAAGGTGGAATCTGATTGGTTGCTAGGGGCAACTGAGCCAGTTTCACTTTACACCATGTTTGATAAATCTCCCCCATTGTTTATAAAACTTGAGAGAATTGGGTCTAGTGGTTGGCATCAAGTAAAATAAATCTTTAAGTTTTCTGCATTTCCTTAAAATATTTATGATACATTTATATTCATATTTATATTTGTCGGCACATTTTGAGAATGATAAAACATTTTATTTTCACAAAGATAATTTTTCAAGGATTTTTTTTTTTTAAATTCTTAAAGGTTAAAGTTTGACTTTATTAGCAGATTATTATCGATTTACCCTGCAGTGATATTAAATCGCTAACATAACATCACAGTATGGTTGCTGAAGCAACAGCTTTTCACACTGTAAGTTAGATTAGCTAACGCTCCTGTGGGCCGAATTCACAGATAAGAGTAGAAGAAATGTAGCGGGGAAAAAAAATAAAAAATACAATTCACATTAATATTGGGTCGAATTAGAGATCATTACTGGGACTTATATGCTTCTATGAGATTGCTGTTCACTTTTTACAAACATGTGAGTGCCCAGTCAGTCCAACTTAAAGAGGTAGTGCGGCAATTTACTTTTTCTACTTAATTAACACACATTAATAAGTTATATAAATTTGTAATGTGTGTTAATAAGCTGTCTTGCCCCGCCCCCCCCCCCCCCCTGATTGGCTGTGCTAGCTAGAACCCATGTGGTGTGCTTCAGCCAATGAAAAGGCTGCCGGTGCCATTCGCTGCACTTGGACCCAGAAGTGAGGACGGCAGCAGAAGATGGTGGGGACACATCCGTCGGGAAATTTGAACGTCAGTTAGTATATATTCTGAGTGTGTCTGTTTTTTGGGGGGGGGCGCTGATTTTATTGGCCAGGAGTGTTCCATGTAAAAGTGACAGCAATCAGCTCAGGTCAAGGCCAACACCCATTGTTTTGGCTAGGCTTTAAAATGTATTATTACTGGCCGCACATTTCTTTGTGTAAACAGGAGATATGCGGCTAATAGCAAAAGGAAACTGACAGCATGGTTATGCCTATATCTGGTGTTACCTTTGCTGCATTGCTTGTGATCCAGCATCCTGCTCTCCAGCTCTCCCATCCTTCGGCCACTGCTGTATCTTCAGGCCACAGCCTACTCCTTCTGTCAATTATTCTGCCCAGAGCTGGACGACAGAGCCAGAGAGCGAGATGCCGGATCACAAACAGCACAGAAGGTAAGTATGCACTGCTTGTGATATATGCATATCTGTGCTGTTGGTTTCCATGGCTGCATGAACAGTACCAGGATTGTTTGTGTGACCCAGAAGCTCGATTTTTTGTGCCGTTTAAAGGCCCAACAAATAAGCATCGATCTAACTGATCTTTGGTCTTTTGTGTCCATGCTTGGCCCCAAATGGGATCATGTAAAAGGGCCCTTAGACATCATCCTTTTATCAGAACCAGTGAGTTGTATTGGAGGATACATGAATCTCCTCTGTGAATGGCCAAGTCCTTAATGGCAGAAAAGGTAGATGAAATAAACCAGCATTTGGGTAAATGAGTTAGATACTTTATTCCATAAATAACATTACCCTTATTGAGGGGTTGTGTCTGATATTGCAGCTGCAGTAAATAGGGTTGAGCTACAATACTTCACATAAATTATGGGTGGTTATGGCACTATTTGGTGAAAAACACAATGTTGTTTTTCAGCTGTATTTTTTTTACTGAAAATATGGTCATATTTTTGCCTCAAAATGATGTTTGTCCAAAAAAACAATGTTGTGTGAACATAGGCTAAATGTGACATAATTTTCTATAGGGTTCCAGACAAACCTGCTTTGCTGACTTTACTGAGAGTTAACACAGTGTACAAATCTATGTTATATCTGACTGGTGTTGGGGTAACTTGACTTGAAAATTCTAAAGATGCTAAAGATATTGCCCCATATTCTTTATTCTTCCTTAAAATCAAATAATGCAACAAAATCCCCAAAACTTCAGCAAATAATAAGTCATCTCTGCAACTCATCCAATTAATTACACTCCCCTGCAGTATTAATTATTCTTCAGGGAGCCGACACTTCTAGCTATTAAGGTCTCAGGTTGTGCAGAAGGAACTATTTGTCAAAAAGCATCAGGTTGATCTACACTAAAGAAATGGTTCCAGCTGCATTTTTCATTTGGTGATGAATTTCCTTCTATGTTAATGTTTCTTTTGTCCCACTTTTATAGATAACAAAATCTAACAATTGTTCTCCTTTTTTCTTTCAAATTCAATTTTTATTTAGAATTTTTTTTTTGTATAAAACATAGAAAATAGGGAAATCAGAATAAATTGACACCTCATAATAATAAATAATAATAAGAATAAATTGACACCTCCTTTTTCTATACATGAGATATGTAAGAGGTAAGTACAGCTTATGGTATACAGGGAAATCTTGGATTCCATGTAACTTTGTACGAGAGCGTTTAGCAAGACAGTTTAAAAAAAATAAAAATAAAAACTTGGAAAACAACAAGTTTCTTTTAGGTACAAGTCTCCATCTTGATACTGGACTGGGTAGAGAGCCCTCTCATTTTAAGCCACTGCTAACTGATCAACTCTGCCGGCGGTTAGATGCTTTCCGTCTCTCCTCCAATGCCTGTCCGCATCACTGCTACTTCCCTCTGACCCCTGAAATAAATCTTTCAACGATAGTTGCTCCAGGCACCCGGCACAAGTAGCATCAGGTACCAGCACCAGCAGGTTTGAAGCCACTTGGGTAGTTGTTTGTTGAGGGAAGGTTAAATGATTAACCCCTTTTTACTGATACAGAATAACTTACCACCTTATTTTTGGGTTGTGGAACTAATTGTCTGCATTCCAACTATTTCTTATGGGAAACTTTTCTTTTGATATATGAGATACCCAGATTTGGATTACATTTGGGTGGGTTTCCGGAACAAATTCTTGAAATTTTAAAAAATGCTCAAAATCCAAGATGTCACTGTACACCCAAACCTGAAGGCCACTTTTCAATACAATTTTGAATGGTGTTTTCAAAGGGAAGGTGGTCTTTCCAAAGAAAACGGCCACAAAAAAACCTTCTCTAGATAAGGGGGTGGTCTTCTGAAGGAAAAGGTTTTACTTTATCTGGAAATACTTACAGTATTAGGCTAAGTTCATACAACGTATATTTTCAATTAATCACAGCCATTGTTGCAAATTGCAACACTGACCACGATTAATTGAAAACATACATTGCATTAAAGTCTGTGGAATCCAGGCCTTACAGCTGCACAAAAGAACTGACATGCCAGTTTTGTGTGGCCGCTATTCATTGAACAGCAGCCGCACAAGACTGACAGGGTAGAGAATGTAAAGTGCGGCTCCGGCCACACTTTTCATTGTGTGCCATGGGTAATTGGAATGTGGGCACACCCGAATGCGCACGCATCCCAATTCTAAAGAAATGAAGTTCATCTGGCCAGTACTGGGATGAACGGGATGAACTTCACTGACACCGGCACTGACACCGGGTCACAGAAGGGCCGGTGTCTTAGAGCTTATGAACCCGGCCTAAAAGCAAAATTACAAGAGGAAAAGCGTGCCCAATTTGTTATAAACCCACAATGATTTAATGTACAATTTAAAGGGCATGTTCGCACTGGGCAGATACACTGAGATTTTCCCACAGATGTTTTACATACAGAAAATCTGCAGCATATAACAGAAGAAATAACTTCCAAGTACCAAGTAAAAATCTGTATTTTTTCTGGACAGAAATTTGCCTGCGGTGCAGATATAAATCGGTGGCATGTCAATTTAGCCAAGTGGCTGCTTGTCAGTCACAATGTTACCACATTCACATTTACCTCTAAGTAAATCTGGTGGACCTGAGGCTGCTCCACCATGGCAGGCACAGAAGTCTATACCAGCACTGAGCTGGTGTAAATTGTTGCCATGATTTACACCTTACGCAGATTAAACAATGGTAAATAAGGTATGGAAGAAGGTGTGACCTTGTCGCCCCCCCCCCCCCCCCCCCCCCACACACACACACACCCCTTTACCCGTCAGGCAGACAGGGCATACATCAAGGTGCACATTTTTGCATAAACTCCATGATTTTTCCTGACGTACGCCTGGCACACGTTTCATAAACTCCTCCCTTTGTGCTGGTTTACCTGCAGAAATGCTCGATGAGATGGTGACCCATTGATTTGCCCAGTATTCTGTTTCAAGATTTGCTCAAATTGAATTCTCTGAAGTGTACCTTCTGAAACATAAAGGGACAGGTGCCATAATGCCATCATAGTATACAGCAACATTGAATGGCTATTGGGCATCTTGTGCTGGTGAAACCATGCCCACATGCCATGATTGCCATCCACCACTGCTCCTCTCATCTCAGAAGATATATTTATGATACAAACACTGGGAGGAAGTTGAGTGTAGGGTAGCGAGAAAAGTTAATACCTTATTTTCTCCTCGGACAACCCCTATAATAACAATATAACATGAATGTACACAACTTTTTCATATTCTTTCTGTTTCCATTTATTTCCCTTTTGAACAGTCAAGAGGCTGAAAATCCATACAGACCTGACATTTCTCGAAACTACAATTTTCTACAATTGTATCCATTCTAGTTATTCTTATTGTTACAACTATTCTCTGTATTCTTATTGATATCCATAGCTTTTCAAGTCAAGGTTGGATGCTACGTAAGTGGAAATGTGGAAAAGAGTCATTGTGCTAGAATATTAGTTCTGGGTCCTTTACCTTTGCCACTTATGAATAACCAATTTCAAAATATATTTGTTACATTTTGCACATATTTAAGAAGTGTATCGTGTCCGAACCATACGTTATGTGTAACGCAATGTATTTCTTACTATACTCAACTAGTTGTCATAGTAACTTTTCATATGGCAGAGTATTAAATGGATATAGCGGAGCATGAGAATAGGTGAGTCTATAATTAGAAAAGGTGAAGCAGTCACACTGACGCGTATGTGACTTCACCCGACTGCTGATAACTGCACCTGAGAAGGGAAAACGATTCATGTTAAACAGTGAAATGATGAAGAAAAAGCAATCAATAAAATTATTTAATAGGGCGCTTAACCCCACGATCAACGTCCTATCACATGAAATCTAGTACCCACAACCTGTATTATTATCTTTATCAAGATAGACATCTAGACCTCTGATAAGGTTAGGATGTGATCCTGTATGTGATCTAAGCCGACACAGACCAGACCCCTTGATGTGACTCATAAAGCCATGTAACTTTCTGGTGGTATGAGCAAAGGTGACATTAAAGGACAACTCCAGCGGTACAAAAAAAAAAACAAAAAAAACTGGAAGACACAAATCATATACTCATCATCCCTCCTCAAACGATCGACATTCAAAATTACTGCCAGCCGTGGTCCACATCAGCTCCAGCTTTGGTTTTTCTGCACTCTGGGTTCCTCTAGCATGAATCAGAGAGAAAAGGCTACTGGTGGGCATGCATTGGCAGCCTTTTTATTGGCTATATCGCATCACATGGCTTCCAGCTTGCTTAGTCAATGAGAGCTGAGCAAGCTGGAAGTCATGTGATATGTTAAAGCCAATGAAAAAGCTGTTGATGCACGTGCACTAGTAGCCTTTTCTACCCCATTCATTACATAGTAAGAAGCTGAAGAGGTGGAAGACCAGGCCCGCCCCCTGCTTTTGACAACAACAACACAAAATGGCGGCAGGAGAAGAGGATGTGGTCGACAGTGAATGTGTAAGCATGCTTTTTTTTACTCCCGGGGGGAAGAGAGTCGGAACGGCTTTTAAAACACAATAACCATCTGATTAACCATCTGCAGTAATGAAACACATAGATGTAGCTGAGCTTGGATGAATCAGATGACACTGCAGGAATACTAGTAGTGGTTGTGCTTATATGGGTTATGCAGGGCAGAATCTCATGTTCATGTGGGATGTGCCATGTGGTCATCTTCGGAGGATGGATAAAAGATTATTATCAAATTTTCGGCAAGTCTCCAAGTAAAACATACTAAGGATTATGCCTGGTGAAGGGCTTGCAGGGGTGAAGCCTGACACAGGTATTCAAAGCATATCAGAGAACATTAAATCCATGTGTGATATACCATCAGCGAACATGTTCGTAAATGTTTGTGTACTTGTACAAACATGACACTAATTGTTTTCGTTCGCCAATCACAAACAATTTGGTCGATGTTGGATTGGTTATAACCATCATCAAACATATTCAAACATGCAAATGTTTATCTCACAACTGTGCAATTTACGATTTGCATTTGATAATCTGTACACATGTGCGTAACTCTAAAACTAAACATAAAATTAAGCTAGTGAGTTCCACAAGTTTTTCCAACCACATTGTCAATAGACTGCACATACCCTTCACTTCTAGTCCTGTACAGAGGCGGACCTATCACTTGTGCAGCCTGTTCAGCTGCACAGGGGCCCAGGCCAATAGAGGGGCCCGCCAGGCTCAGACTCTAAAGTGTCAGCTCACATGTCTGTAGTAGGCCCCCCAGGCTGCATCAGCACCCGGGAAGTGCGGGCCCCCTGCTCCTGTGGGGCCCACTTAGTGACTGTATG